>NC_138981.1:23079591-23137091 GCF_964341445.2 Mesoplodon mirus | reverse complement strand
TCCCAAGATGGTGAGAATTACATTCTTTATGGAGGAAAAGTGAACATTTTTGGTTAATCCAAATCAAATAGGTACTCTGGCAACATAATAATATAATAAATGACTATATATTCCTCTCAGGTTGTTGGACTGAGGCTTCAATATCTCATCATGCGAGCTTATCCACAGGGAAGCTCACAACATGGCAGCTGGTTTCCCTCGGAGTGAGTGAGCAAGAGAGAGTGCGTGCTCAAGAGAGAAGTCAAACTCTTCTGTAACTTAATCTCAGAAGTGATATCCCATCCCTTTTGTCACTTGGTCCAGCCCACACGCAAAGGAAGAGGGCTACTGCACAAGAGTAATATGGGGATCATTGGGGTGCCATCTTAGAAACAGCCTATCAGAGAGGGCCACTGCCCTGGACAAATGGTGGGAATACAGGAAAACATGAATAAATATATTATTTGCCAACTTGCTGGGGTAACTGACTCAGTGTGGAGTGCCTAGGGAATGGGTGGGAATCTAAGATCTTAAGAAATCTGAGGAAAAGCAGAAAGAGAAAGTCAAAGGCAGACTGTTAAATGACATCAAACTCATTATCCAAGGAAAATATAAGAAGGTAAATTCTGTATTAGACAGATTTTTTTTTGGCTGCTCTGGATTTAATGTTTATGTAAAATGGATGTGGTTTTGAATTTCTGACTCATCAGATACAATCTAAATATTAAAGCAATCCAGCCACTCAAAGAACCAACCATGAAGTCTGAAATACCAATGTTTTCAGGGTATCAGGATTAGCAACCTGTACCTTCTTAAATTCTATGAACTGATATACTGTACTTTCTCTGGGATAAGTTCTTCCATTAAGCTAATATGATTCTGTCTCTTGGAAACCTGAAGACCGTGGTGTACTCCATTCCAGGATATGACAGTGACACTCCTTAAGTAGGATTCTCTACCACTTTCAACAGAATTGACCACATAGGGGATTTCCCTGGTGGTCCAGTGGCTAAGACTCCATGCTCCCAATGCAGGGGGCCTGGGTTCGATCCCTGGGGTCAGGGAACTAGATCCCACATGCTATAACTAAGACCCGACACAGCCAGATAAATAAATAAATAGATACTTAAAAAAAAAAAAAAAAGAATTGACCACATATCTTGAAACCTTAACTGGCTGGTCATCAAGATGGCCATTGTCCCTCTCTATCAACTCTTCTCCCCCATCAAAGACTCTAGGGTTGCCCTGGGGAGGTAACTAGTGGCAGTGCTCCAGCCTACTTAGCAATTTTAATACGGGCATCCTTTCTCTACCATAACTTACATCTAAGGAAATGGAGTGTCTTAAGGAAGGAACATTTTCTTAGAGAAAAGCTAAAGGCTCTTGTGAGACTAGGTGGCCTAAGTGAAGCCACTGATAAACACAAGCTGAATGAAATGTAAATTCTCCCTATAGAATTTGGCAAGAATTTGGGAAGTGTGACCTAAAAACTACAGAAGGCTTTCTCTTGAAAGACGGAGTCCCTTTAGGCTTCTTCCTCACAAGGGTGGCCAAGCACTGGCCATACTGGCTGACTCCCAAATGGGGTTCTTTACTAGAAGCAGTCAAAAAATTTTTGGTATTTTATGTTTTATACCTTTTATTATAGGGCAAGGGTTAGCCAACTATGGCCTGAAGGCCAAACCCAGGCTGCCACTTGTATCTATCAATAAAGCTTTAGTGGAACACAGCCATGCCCATTTGTTTCTGAATAGTCCATGGCCACAATGGCGAAGCTAAGCAGCTACAATGAAAACAACCCCATAAGTTAAACAGAGGAGACACGATACCCATGAGGAAACTGGACCAGGAAGCTTTTTGCAAGGATCGTGCTCTTTCCTCTAAACTCAGTGTGGAGGGACACAAAGAGCAACTCACACTCTCCTACCCCCCAGCCTGCGTGACTGAGATTCAGAAATGCACAAGTTCTCCTCAGCACTCTTACAGAAGATCTCCCGTCTTTGGCCCAGGCAACTGAAAGTCTTTGGAACTTTAGCCCATGTTGACGCAGGATGCTAGAACGAACATGCTCATCTTCCCCCTGGGGTACAATGCTGTACCAGGGCATGTAAGGCCAAATGGTTCACTTTATAGATCTAAAATCTGCTCTAATAAAATCTGCTCTAATAAAAATATGAATTCTTATTTCAGTGTGTTCTTTGGTTCTTCTTGGATGAAGGTCAACTGATTAGAGAAAAAAAGATGGAATGAGCACATCAGTGAAGTTCTATTGCCCATTCCAGATTCTTCTCAAATAAAGCCACAAACAAGTTCTATTGCACATTCTCAGGTTCTTTCTTGTGGTAAAACTTAAGAAAGTCCTTTTATATGCTCCTTAAAAAAAAAAGGGCTTCTATCAAGGCATTCTTTTGAGAGAATCTGTTAGTAGTTAGAGACACTCACCACCTCCATGTCAACAAAGAATACACACATTGCTCTGCATTTTTACTATCACAATCCTCAATGCATACTTTTTAATGCTTAGTCCAAAGCTAATTACAAAATGGGTCTGACTGATTTGCAAATTGTTGCTAGCCATTTAAAGCTATGTCACACTTAAGACTCAATGATTAAAAGGGAGAGCGGTGTGTCTCTTACACAGTACAGTTCGTGATTAAGTCACTGAATTCTCTGAACCCTCTGACCTTGTTAAGCAGCCTCTAGGCCCTCATTTCCCTCACTCTGCAGATGGAAGCGGGGAGTTCCAGGGAGGCAGGTAGTGGAGGATGTGACGGAATGACAGAATACCTAAACCACAATTCTACAGAAAAGGTAAATGGTGCTGAGGGAGATGTAACTGCTAGCACGGATGCATCCCACTATGCAGGGCAGCCTCCTTCCCATGTTAAGACAGGACCACTCACACTGGAGAACATGCAATGGCTTCATTTAGATGGCACTAGCGGATGGGCTGGTTACGAATACTGACCGCATCATTATCAGGGCCTTTTCTTGAATGCTTCAGCTAACATTAAATGTTAAACTAGAAACTGAGGAAAATATGGATCTGAAACATGCTTGACTATAAGCCCAGAAAACCATGATACCTGGGAAAGAACTCTGGACTAACATAAAGCTGAGAACTCGGAGACTCTTGACAGGTGCAGCATTTGTCTATCTTCATCTCTACAACCAAATGATGACATCCCCCACTGGCAAATCACCCGTGTTTGGGCTTCTCCACTTGTTCATTCAACAAATATTTATTGAGTACCCACAGGGTGTCAAGCACAATTTGGGATGGGGTAGGGGTGAAGGAAGGAATCAAAGACTAAATCAGTATGACTGCTATACTTCAGGAGCACAGTTTGACATTCTAGCTGGATTTTTAAAAATATGAATAAATAAATACACTGCAATTCTACGAACCCACAGGAGAAGCGTGGATTATTAACTCATTCAAGAAATATTTATTGAGTGCCTACTATGTGCCAGATAACTGTTCTAAGCCCTGGGGATACAGGAATGAACAAGACGGACAAAAATGCTTGCCTTAGCCACCATGGAAGACAGTATGGAGATTCCTCAAAAAATTAACAGTAGAAGTACCATATGATCCAGCTATCTCACTTCTATTTACCCAAAGAATACGAAAAGAATACAAAAAGATATATGCACCCCTATGTTCATCACAGCATTATCTACAATAGCCAAGAAAGACAAGGAAACAACCATCAATGGATGAATGGAGAAAGAAGATGTGGTGTATATATATACAATGGAATACTACTCGGCCATAAAAAAGGGCAAAATCTTGCCATTTGCAACAACATGGATGGATCTTGAGGGTATTATGCTAAGTGAAATAAGTCAGACGGAGAAAGACAAATACCATGTGATTTTACTCTTACGTGGAATATAACAAACAAACAAAATAATAAATTTAAGAAATGCCTGCCTTCATAAGGCTTAGAGTCTGATGATATAATAGATATGGTTAACATAGAGAGAAAAATCCATTAGAGATAGTATAAAGATAAATAAACATACATTCTTTAGAAGGCAGTCCAGAAACCTGAGTTGCTTTTATTATTTTTGTAATACATCTAATAGATCACAACTCAATTATTTTGAGCACAGATTATAGGTTATTTATTTATGCAATTTTAAAAGTCTAAATAAATTCTGTGGAAGTGGAGCAGGCTTGAAGTATAGTGTTACTGCCACCCTCAAAATAGCCCATCCGTTGGCCCTGAATTTAAAAATATGGTTCACTTCAAAATACATCAAATACAACATATACAGCTGCCATCTGTCCTGTAGTCATAGTGGGAGTCCCTTTCATTCACAAGCAAAGCCAGTGGAGCGGGGGAGGGACTCGAGATGGAGAGAGGATAAATTGCATTTGTGCTATTAAGAAAAAAAGTAGAACAGTGAACCCAGTGGTTGAAAAGTGAAGATAAAAAGAAGAAAACAGTAATCTTGCTATAGAAACCAGAGAATTATGTTCTTGCTCTCCCCCCACTATTTTTTTTTTTTTTTTGCTTTCACACTGTACAAACTCTAGCACCCCGAACAACTCACTCACTCTCCTGCCATTTCCAGCACTTTAAAGAAACTTTTCAGCATTTCTGTTTGACGCATTTTTTTCAACAGGGAGGTGAAGACAATAAGTAAACAGGTAGTGAAGGGCTATTTAGAGAGCTGGTCAGTCACAGTAATAATAAAGGGAAAAACCCCACCAGAACAGAACATCTATCCTATGTACAGCAGCCACAGACGGCACATGACCTCTGACAAACAGTTTTCAGAGTAATTTTAATGCTACTCTGGATTTAACTTGACTAACTGGTAGCAATTGAGCACATCTTTTTTTTTTCTTTCTTTTTCTTTTTTTGTGGCAGCAGTTATCTAAAATGCTACAATAACAGCATCAAAAGTAGAATGGTGGAAGATTGGTTTTCCATTGTGCCGCTGAACTGGCATAATGCCCACTTTAAAAGCAATTCGCTGCTCATCACTGAAATCTGGCAGACACGACACTAAATGCCTTGAGGAAAAAAAAAAGGGACTTGAGAAGGGGGAACCCACTCCAACCACCACGCAAAGGGGGAAAAAAGAGCACCACAGATGATGAATATGGGGAAGGAGAGAAAATTGCCAAATAAAAAGTTGAGCTTGGCATGCAGACTCCCAACAGGCTGTACTTAATTTGCTGGAAGAAGATTTTGTCTACAGGTCTGCATTAGGAATAGCAGAACAAAACAAAAGCAAAATATATATTTATGCCTGTCTATTGTTCTGATGAAGCAAAAACCGAGTGAGTTCCATCAATCATTTGTCAAACATGTCTTCCCCGTTTTATTTACCACCAAATATAATGAGTAAATATGTGATAATAAAACTCTTCTTTTTACATGGACATATACAATTTTTCCTCCTGCTAAATACAGGTAATGATTTAGGAAGCTTTCAAAATGTCTTTTTACTGTCAATAAAACTAATTCTATTCCCATTTTCATGTGGGAAAAAAAGGCTTTACAAATGAAAATTCAAATTAAAATTCTGATTATAGTGTAGTGTGACAACACCTGTATTTATAATTTTACTGTCAGCTAGCTTGTAGTGTTTAACAATAGCTCGAAGTAGAAAAGTAATTGGAATTTGTCTGTAACATGCCAGATGACGGCATCGGGAGCTTTGCTACGCTACAGCAAAATTTGGTTTGATGGCAAAATAACCTCACTGAGATTTCTACACATAAAAGGTTATCAGGGCTGGAGGGGGGAAGGTAACCCAGGTATGGGACCCCTTCCTGAACCTGAAGAATCTGAGAGTTTGCATCTGATGAGTAAAGACCACCATGACCCTGACACGTGCTCCTGCTCTGCTGTCTCCCCTGCAGCCTTGCAAATGGTGCCGATGCAGTTTAGTTTCTAGAGTTCCTCCAGAAAAACAAAGATCAGATAAACAAACAACAACTGAAACCCTGTTGTTTCTAAAACAAACTGGTGACTTCATTTAGTTATGAACTTGGCAGAAGCAGGTGGGATGGGGGATCCACCAGCTGACGGGAAGCATACGTGGGGACTGAAAGTACCAAGGTGGAGCAGGGCAAGGCCCTCTCAGACAACAAGGAACAGAACGCTTTCCATTTCTCAAAGGCTGCACAGCCAGGAGCGCTACAGATATTTATTGTATTCATTCACTTTCAATAACCACAGATAAATATAGGTACCCACACAGATGCCTAAGATTTGCTATTTATCAAAAGATTAAGAGAAAACTTACACATCCCACTTACACTTTTACTGAAGCAATATGGAGGAAAAAAATTATTTAAAGCAGTGTTCTGCTGTCAACTCGAATCTTTCAGAACTCATAAACACACGCTAATCTCCACACACAACTTGCCTTACTCTAGTCTACAAGTGAAAAGCCCATCTTTTTCATTATCCTAAAGATGAAAAAAAAAAGAAGCCACATACAAAAGAAAAACAGAATGACAGTGATGTTTTAGTTTACACTAGATATGGCAACACACACAAACTGTCAAAACTATGGAATGAAAAAAGCTGTTATCAAGCAACTGTCAAGAGAGTCCTCTGAGATTTGGAAATCTTGTGTTTACTGTAACTACTGCACATTTTACACAAAGAAAGAAACAGCCCTCTCCTTGCTCTTGCTGCTAAATATCATGCAAGAGAACACAGGCTTCTCCCTTAGTATTTAGATTAATTTTTTTTCCACGTGTGTAATTCTGTGCTTGACAGAGCTGCTCCCCTCCTCGTAGCTTTTCTAACAATATGGCCAAAGTTCAGAGAGAAACCCGAGGTTACATCAAACATTATTTCATTTCGAAAACCATCACCGCCTCATTTCATGTTGTTAACTGGTTGTCTGTCTATAAGAGTGGAATCTGTTAACATCAAAATGCATAGTCTTCACCTGAATGATTTTCCTGACTTAGAGTTCTACAAAGAGAAGCGTATAGTTGAAAAGGCACAGACACTTACCCTAAAATGATTTTAATTCATTACTCTCTCTTTCCATCTCCCTATCAATGCATACCTCGAGAAACCCAAATCCCTAAAGGAAAATTACCATCTAATAAGGGGGAGATATGGGAAAATACAGGGTCCAAATCTCTTCCACAATGCGTGGATATTAGTGACTTGTAGGTCATTTCCCCAACTCAAGCTCAAGGGGCAAAATTCCCCTTGTAACTGAAGTCAGTACATTTTATTATCCTTGCGAATGAGGCCTTTCTACCTGAACACCAAGGCAGCATCACTCAGTCTGACGCTTAATTCCTGCTCTGAGGCCACGTGCAGAGCAGAGCCTCATCACTAAGAGCAGCAGATTAATGTGAGTGAAAGCACTCTTCAGGTGTTTCCATTTTTATTTTTCATGTTCCCTTCAGATGCAGAATACTCGCCTCCTGACATTCCTCAGGATGGAGAAAAACTGGACAGCAGAACCTTTACTATAAGTGTAATTGCCTGGATTCAGATGAACCGTGGGTCAAGTCAAATCGCAAAATAGGTTATTGCAGAAAAAAAAATGTTAGCAACAAACAGGCTGACATATAGAACAACAGCCATAACTCTGGACCAAAGAGAGTCCATTGAATTTAGGGCTTCCCTGGTGGCGCAGTGGTTGAGAGTCCGCCTGCCGATGCAGGGGACACGGGTTCATGCCCCGGTCCGGGGGGATCCCACATGCCGCGGAGTGGCTGGGCCCGTGAGCCATGGCCGCTGAGCCTGTGCGTCCGGAGCCTGTGCTCCGCAACGGGAGAGGCCACAACAGTGAGTGCGAGGCCCGCGTACAGAAAAAAAAAAAAAAAAAAAAAAAGAGAGTCCATTGAATTTACTTCTGCACATCTTCCTGGCATCCTTCCCTTCTTGGAGAGCTAATGAGAACATGGGGACATTACTGATGCACGTGTTGGCCATCTCGGTGGTGACATAGAAGAAATCAATGTGTCTTGAGTGGATCTTGGCTCTAAATAGGTTATAATGGTTGCCCAATGCTTAGAACATACTTATTTTAGGTTTCAGTGACCTGGTATGACTCAGTAACAGAAAAGGTCAGTCAAATTTTAACCTGAGGTAAAAATGGTTTAACAGTGATGTCAGTTTTATAAAAATGAACATGACTGCCTAGTAAAGAAAATCTGAATTCTTCTAAAGCTCTTATGTAATCTTTTATGATTTTTAAAGTATCCCTCAATTATTAATAAAGGGAAAAAGAGGAATATTGACATGTTTTATCACTTGCATTCTCTAGTACTATTTTAGGGTAAGTGGCCAATTTACATCCTTTTCATGCAATGAAAATCAAGTTTTATGCAATTATCTTAATACCAACCAGTTCTCTGCTAATAATATTTTACTTGAGGTAAATAGTGAAGATTTTTTTCCCTTAGTCTAGTGACATTTTGGCAAGTTTTATGTGGAAAAAAAGAGCTATAAGTTGGTGAAGTTATGGCAACTGGTCCATTAAGGAAGTTTGGGAACATGTGCAACAAAGTTGGGGATAGTACTTTTAGTTATTCACATGATTTACAAACCATTAGTACTGTGCACATAAGTAGTTAAGTTTAAAATGTGCTCTACAGCTAGACTGTTTGGGTTTGAATCCTGACCCTGCCATCAACTTGCTATGTTACCTTGAGCAGGTTTCTTAATACCTCTGTACTTCCATCTTCTCATCTGTAACATAGGGATAACAGTAGTGCCTACTTCATAAGGTTGTTCTGGGAATGAAGTTAAAACACGGAACACGCTTACCACAGTATCTGGGGCTCAGTGTATTCAATAAATGTTAACTATTATTGTTACTATTTGCATACTTAGTACTATACTATACTTTGAATTATGGGTCTCATCTAAAATCTAATCAAAAAGGGAAGAAGACACAGAAAGAACTACTTCCCATCATATCTGACCCACGTGGAATATGAGCTAAGAGGGTGGTGCACAAAGACCTCTGCCAGCCTCCTCTATTCCATATTTTGAGGCCTTTGGATTTCGTGAATGTTCAAATGGTAGTACAGATTTAAGTGGAAATATCTTTCTTAACTGTAATAAAGAACAAAGGAAGCTTTGTTTACAAATATGTATCTATATCTATCTATATCTATATATCTATCTATATCTATCTATCTATGGCCGTGCCACGCGGCTTGTGGGTTCTTAGTTCCCCGAACAGGGATTGAACACAGGCCACAGCAGTGACAGCACAGAGTCCTATCCACTGGACCACCAGGGAATTTCCCAAATATTTATATTTTGAATTCTTAGAACATAAATATGGACAAAATTCAAACTGCACAAAAAAGCATGCAATGAAAACTCCCAAATTTCTGGTTAAAGATGGCACACTAAATACATATATTTAGCTCCATGAACTCCTAAATCTCCACTAAAATTACAGTACAGGATTTTTTTTTAAAGGCATAATAAACTCCAAGGAAGAGGAAAACAGGAATGGAGGTGCCAAAAGCAAAAGTTAGAAAACAGAAGGACAAGAGGCAATTTACTTAACAGATCTTAGAAGGCGGAATTCTAAGCAGGCAGTAGGGAGAGTTGAAAAGGAACCTGGTTCATTCCACAGAACTCCCAAGGGCTTGTGAACTGGTGTCCCAAGATTATCTCTAGAAGAACAGTTGAAGGGTGTCCTTAGAAAATGGCTGAAGTATGTTTCAGAAACAGGCCCCAGATATCTACCTTCATTCTGGCAGAAGGCTTATTCTCTGGTGAGGGTCTCTGAAATGAAGGGGACAATGGGCCGATACTGGATGTTGAGACCCTGAGTTCCCTTTCCTCCCAGATGCTGGCAGCCAGCCTCATCCCTCCCGTCCCACCCCTGCCCAAGGTAGGAGACTGGAAAAGTCTACTCTGGGGAACCGACCAGCCCATGAGAAAAAACACTCCAGTTACTGACATATTTCATCCGTGAAACAAGAACACTTGGGGAAGAAGGAAAAGTTCTTAGAAATTGAAAGCGTAATAGCAGAAAGAAAAAACTTAACTGGAAACGATGAGGAGGTAATCAAAGAAGAAATTCAAGAAAATTTCCCAGAACTGGAGGGCTTGCCTTTTCAGATGGAAAGTGCCCAGCAGCAGGAGTGAAAACTGCTCGAGACCAAGACACACCATCGTGAATGTGGCCATGACTAGGTGCACGGGAGATGCTACAAGTTTCTAAACAGGAACCAGCGATTTAAGAAGGTCACATATAGAAAGGATTAGGAATCTAAAAGGCTTTCAAAAAAGACAGAAGAATAATGTTTCCAAAATTGTGAAGGAAACTGAGTTCCAGCCTAGAATTCTCTAACTATTGATTCGGTATGGGGCGGACTAATAACGTTTTAAGACAAGCAAGGTCTCAACACTTTATCTGCCATGGACCTTTTCTCAGAAGCTACTGGAAGAGATACTTACTCTACCTCTCCCCAGAAGAGGAGCAGTTACCAGAACCTAGGACACGAGCACTCTGAAATAAGTGCTAAGTGAAGGCGATGCCCAGATGAGGGTAAGGGGAGCGCCCCAGGATAACAGCTGTGCATCAGGCCATGACAGCCATCGGCCCAGAAAACCGGATATGTTTGAACTGGATTAAGAGCAGGTTTAGATAACCAGGGGAAGGTCTGGTATGTATAAATACTGACTGCTGAGCTGTCAGAATCGTGATAACTGCCGTGTGAGCGTGGGGTGGGGGAGGGAGAAGGAGGCGGCGTATGTGGTGGGGGTGGGAGCTGTCCACTGTAGGAAGTGACCAGATACGGCACTCTGTGCCAGTTGTTCAGAGATAAGGAGGAAACACTAGCAGCGGCAGCAGGATGCGTTACGAGTGGCTGCTTTTGACGTCTGGGGAAGGGGAACGCTATGGGAAAAGGGACTGCTTTTGGTAAGCAGCCAAACTGAATTTTTGATATGAGAAATTATGTGCATTTTTAACGGACAAGATTCAAGAACTAAGCAACCAACAAAAAGTCTCCCATCCACCCCATGCCCCTTCTCAGAAGCAATCATTTTTGCCCCTTTCTGTGCCTGTCCAGGAATTTTGGGAAGCTTTATTAATGTGTCACAGTGGCAGGAAAACCTTGGCTGTCTGGAACTCTTAGGGTAGCTGAGTTTGCTGAGAAGGCTGAAGTTGATTATGTGAATTATGGGAACTTTTAAAGGAAACTTTTGTAGTTTCTCAAATTCAGGATGCTGACCTCTTTCTTGAAAACTGTTGAACCCTGTTTCCCGTGAGGACCTGGAATGGCAGCGGTCCATATAGACGCTGACAACAGCGGTGCTGGAACTTGCTTTCTTGGAACACATCCCAATTTCAGCTTGCTTTTGGGCCCGATCACTTCTCCAAAATGGCCTAGTGATGCTTTTTTGGCTATGTAACTCTCTAGGGCAAGGCTTCTTTAGTACTTTCATACCAACGACCTCTTTGGCAGTCTACTAAATAAAGCCCATGAACCCCTCCTCAGAATGTTTTCAAATAGGTTTAATAAAACACATAGGATTACAAAGGAATGCAATGACACTGAAACACATTTATCAAAATATTTAAAGAACGTATTTATAGTAAGTAGTATATGTACTTTCTTATTAGCATTAACCACAAGATCTAATGCCGTAATGACTGCAATTTCAAAGCAATGATGAGTATAAAATTATATTTTAGGTGTCTGCAGCAACTGTAACGTCATCTGAAAATATCCCTGACTTCTGTTGGTGACAACATCATAGATTCTGCTACTGATACCACTGTTGTTTGAGGTCTCCATGCATAATTGAAAGGAAGGCTAAATTTTTTTTCCCATTCAGGTTCACAGACCCCCTCATTCTAGAGCAACTGTTCTTTTCTTTCTTTCTTTTTTTTTTTTTTTTGCGGTATGTGGGCCTCGCGCTGTTGTGGCCTCTCCCATTGCGGAGCACAGGCTCCGGACGCGCAGGCCCAACGGCCATGGCTCACGGGCCCAGCCGCTCCGCGGCACACGGGATCCTCCCGGACCGGGGCACGAACCCGCGCCCCCCGCATCGGCAGGCAGGCTCCCAACCACTGCGCCACCAGGGAAGCCCTAGAGCAACTGTTCTTAAAGTGCGGGCCAGGTACTCCTGGGGACTGGGGTGACTTGAGCCCCTTTCAGGGGTCCTTGAGGTCAAAATTTTTTCAAAATTATACTCAGACCTTATTTGTGTTTTTCACTCTCACTCTGAGTCTACGGCGGGGTTTCCAGTGGCTACATGATGTATGATGCTGCCATGGACTGAATGCAGAAGCATATATTTGAAATCAGCTGTCTTCTGTTAAGCCAGATATTAAATAGATTTGCCAACATTCAAAATGCTGCTCTTTTCTCACAATTTTGTTTTGGGTGGGGGAATACAGTTATTTTCATAAAATAGGTTTCTGTGTTGACATACTTGAGTTTATTATTGTTATTTTAAAGTGATTTTAGGGCCCTCAATACTTTTTAAGCATGTAAAGGAGTCCCCAGACCCCAAGTCTGAAAACCGCTGTTCCACAGCAAGGGAACACAGCTGCCTTTCTATAAAATCAGTGACCCAAAGACCGAGGCTGCTTTCATCATGCCCAGAAGATCATCATTGCGTTTACTTCTCCTGGTGGCCTTTGACTTGACAAAATACTATCTAGGGTCTCCTCAGCATTTAGCACAACGGCCCCAGACCTTCCTCAGCAGCTCACCCACCCATGTCCATCTCACTAGCCCTAAGTTAGGATTTCTTAACTTACTGACATTGTGGTTAATTCTTTGCTGTGAGGGCCATCCTGTGTCTACTGTAGGATGTTCGCCAGCATCCCTGGCCTCTACCCAGTAGATGCCAGTAGCACCCTTCCCTGGAGTTGTGACAATCAAACATGTCTCCAGATTTTGCCAAACATCCCCTGGAAGGCAAAAATCACCCCTGGTTTGGAACCACTGTCCTAAGTGCACTCACGAAGGATAACCACCCCTCTGTTAGACAGGCTCACTCTTCACCTGTGTCCAATAAATACCAAGACTCCTCCTCAGGGTGAGAATTTTTCCTGCCATTCAACTGTTAAGTGGCTATTTTTCTTTAAAAAAAATGGAATACCCACTTTCCTAGGTGGGTGGGGATTTAACGGGAAAAAAGAAAAGCTGAACGATGATGAACAGTGAGCTACTCAAGAGAATCTGGGGCTAGGAAAAATAATTCAAACCCTGAATTCATGATATCTTTGCTCTGAAATGGGCTGAGAACTAGAGGCTTCCCCAAGAACAGGAAACAGTAGCCTAGCTGGGGTGTGTGTGGGTCTGGTGAGGAAAACGGAACATGTACCTTTGCTTTGGGTCAGTGGCTCCCAGGGAGGACTCCTGACTGTCAGGAGATCATGGAGAAGCCAGTTCAGAATAATCAGAGGGGGAGAGCCTGCCTTTCTAATTGGTGGATGAACATACTTCAGGTAAATGGAAGAGGCTGGGAGAGGGAGCAGGTTACTGCAGGCTCTACATTCTCTGGAGATCTCCAGAAAAAGGGAAGACCCTCCACATGTGTCAGGACAAAGGCCAAGATAGGACACTGAAGGGTTATATTAGAGTGGACACAGCCTGAGGCCAGCAGGTTCAACTCAGAAGGCTCGGATCCAGGTATAAAACTTGTAAGAAGTTTCTCGTTATGATTACAGAATTCACCAGATCCATGAGCAGACCTCACCCATATCTTCCTCAGGCCAAGTCCAAGTTTCTTTGTCTAGGGTCCCTTCT
Organism: Mesoplodon mirus; assembly: GCF_964341445.2. Classification (NCBI taxonomy): domain Eukaryota; kingdom Metazoa; phylum Chordata; class Mammalia; order Artiodactyla; family Ziphiidae; genus Mesoplodon; species Mesoplodon mirus. The sequence goes on along the minus strand of NC_138981.1, from coordinate 23,123,374 downwards.
CTAATATACAAGCCAGAACTGGGTGACGGAAGCAAAGATGATGAGGAACTGAGAACCTTGTCAACTGTGCCAGCTAAGTGTCAACAGACAGGCTAACTGTTGTTGAAAGAAAAGTGGGACTAATCCTGGAAGCCTACTTGTTTTTATAGACTCCTTGGTTTCTCAGGAAAGACTCAGAGACTGACAGAGAGTCCCTCTAAGTCAGGAGAGAAAGGGACTGAGCTGTTGTGCAAGACAGGAGCCAAGATGGAGGTGGGGAGCAGGCCAGGTGGCCACCCAGGCTCTGGGCCAGCTGCCTTTCTGGCCCTGGGGTCTGAGAGTCTCTGGATCCTCACAACAAATTCCCCTTTCAGTCCAGTATGGTTCCTGATAAAGATCTCTACTAAAACTCGAGGGACAGCAGTGGTCCAACAAGAGCAGGTGCTCAGAAAGAGGTGAGAGAGCCAGGGGGAAAGAAGGAAGTGGAAAGGAAAGCATCTGGGCTGGGCTATGGACATGCACCCCCAGTTCAAGGACTTGCCACAGAGCTTTGCAAGCAGAAGGGAGGGTCCTTTCCAAAGTCAGAAAATTCACCACCATCAGAAGTCTTGCTGGAGACCTGATACCAGCTCATAATTTTCTCTAAGTTCTTCTGAATATTTTATCTTCAGCACACTTTCAGGTTCTAGGAACTTTAAAAATTATATCCTGAGTATTGCCTACATGATAGATTTCCTTTTCTCATGAAATCCCTCCAACTACCTTTCAAATCCTGAATAATACCTTGGTCCATGTATTAAGAGTAGCGAGGTAACGCTAAGGGCGCGGTGAACATACTACAGTGAACCTGTCACCACTGTTCTATCTCACTGGAGATGATAAAACCACCAATCTGAATATACTCTGGTAGAAGTTGAGAGCATTTTGCGCATCAGGCCACACCTTTTCACAGTTTTGATGAGCAGCAGATAAAAGATAGGCACCCTGGTTTCACTCCCCTGAGGCCCACAAGCACGACAGTCTGGGCTTAAGTGTCCTGTGCATTATGGGGTGTACCGAATTGTAGAGGGGAGGGTTCAGAGCAGACAGAGACCCTCTTCCCAGCTGTGGGGCATCACACAGTGGAGAGGGTGCAACACTGAGCTCTGATGACCAGGAAAGGCACGTGTTGAGGTCACAGGATGGCTACGATGGTCATGAACCTCTTGGGCTAATCTATGCATACGGGGGTTTGCGTGCCTGTGGCACCCCAAATGCTCATGTTCTACTACCTATGGGGAGAAATGAAGGACATTTCTCTTTTATTTTCAAAAATCTAAAACAAAGACCTTAATATTTACTGTTTGGGTGGACAATGGCTGCACCTTGCTTGCTCTGAGTTTCAGATGCTGCACGTGTGGCTGGAATGTCAAGGGGTCTCTTCTTTTGTCTTCGTCTGTCTGATCCTGTTCCACAGGCAAGGGCTTGACAGAGGGGCCCTTACAGGCTGGTCCGCTTTCCCCATAGTGGGACACAGTCAAGTTTCTGTTTGCCCAGTTAAGTGGCTTTAACTCAAACTAGTTTTAACTAAATGAAACCTCTCAAAATGGTCTTTTAAAAGATTCTTGGGAAAAAAGGCCTGGATTGAAGATACCATACACATATTTAAAAAATACTGTTTCTCATCCTTCTCCACTTAAGAATTTATCTTTTGTGTTTGCTCCACAGGGGGAGCATACTCATGCTCTTTCAAATGACCTACATATCTATAATTAAATATATAAGGTCAGAGATTTTGGTTAAAAAAAAAATGCTCGAGTATGAAGTCAAAAAAGTTTAGGGAGCCCTGTTCCCAGCATAGAAGCGCATGGCATTCTGGTTCAACTCCTCCCTGCAGGGATGAACTCTGTTGTGAGAGCCTTCCCGGGGGGCGGGCTGCCTGTTTTCTCATCTGTGACTTCACACCGTTCTAGTCTTCCCCTCTTCATCACCAGCACACTAGGCTTGATGCCTGGAGGAAAAATGCAGTCCCACACCAAAAGAACTTAGCAAGACAATGGATTCTTCTTACGGCATATACTTAATTTGATAATATATGCTAAACGTGGTACTTAACTTTTGTTAGTAATTTCATTTTTTTACATAGTAAAGTCCAGTTTATTTAGAATGGATGTGGGGAACCAGGTATTTTGGTTACCTCAATATGATGGTTAATGGAAAGGTAATAAAGAACGGTAGACTGATTGTTAAAATGTTAATACAATAGCACATATTAATAACAAATTATATTCTATAAGTCTCCTTTACATCACATCCCATCATTATGAACACACACCAATATGGCACAGTGAACACTTCTAGTTAGAACTTTCTGAATAGTTGGATTTTTATATAAAATGAGATTACTAGTGCTAAATCTCAATGTAGGATTTTAAATTAATGGGGAAAGGAACCAAAAAAAATAGGGGAAAAGGTAAATATAACAGAAGACAGGTAAAGGTACTGTTAAGGGTAAACAGTTGAGGTTTAAGTTCAAGTTGTTGAAGGTTTTATTCCTCAGAGAGAAAAGCTGGATACTGGCCACCTGAGTGAGGGAGCCCCAAGAGGGATGCTTGTGACCTAGGGTGGAGCTTGGTGAAGAGGGTCGCCGCTAACCACCCAACACACAGCTGTTGGTGTCCATATCGACAACACGTTTCTAGTGCAGAGCTGCAAATATCAGCCCTCCAGGCTGTGATTCTATACATATGTTTATATCTGTGCAGAAAATAGCTTGAGAATGACATGAACAGCAAAATCCAATTTCTTAATGTGACTGCCCCTCAAATGATCTGCATATGAATCCCTATCCAGATATCTATGTACGAAGATGCTGGAAGGATGCCCACAGAATCAGTGTGGTAACCTCAGGGAGGGGGATGGGGGTGGAGCAGAGGATGGGGGACCATTATGCTTCGCTCTATACACTTCTCTACTGTGGGGATCTTTTACCACAAAAATACATTCATGTAGCGCTTGTAACTTAAAAAAAAAATTATATCTCGTCTTCTTACATGAGAAAACAAAAGAAAGATGTCCTGTGAAAGTTCTTGAAGAACTGGAGCCCATCACCCACTGTTACCTCGAATTCAACCCAATAGAGCTACTCTCTATGAAAACAAAAATAAAAAAGGTCACTCCATTAATCGTGACATTTAGAGTCACAAGAAAGGAACCACCTTTCTTATTTTCTAGCATATAAAAATCCAACACCAAAATGTTATTAAATCGAGTTAGTACTATCAGTAAAAAATATGCTCTATTTCCCATTATTTATGAAGCCCTATCCTTTTCTTCCTTACCAATTACATTCCCTAATATTTCATTTCCAAAATATATAAACTGTTTTCAATCAACAGATTTCTTTATTACAGCATGCAGCATGCTTGTTACTGCCTCTGTTCTGTATTGAATCCTTGATTGGACAAGCATTTTGAATTTAACATGGACTATGATTGCACATATCAAGCAAATTAAAGCTGCCAATCTCTTCTTGGAGACCATCCTTCACCTACACTACCGCTGAGGAGCACCCTAAGTGTATTTGCTTAGGGAAAACGGGGCAGGAGTGAAGAAATGATTGCTGCCAGACTTGCCACGTGATCTAGCCCCTCTTCCAAACACTGACTCAGATTACTGCTGTGCCTTTAAAACGTATTTTGTAACCCTGATTTCAAAGCCATCCAAGTAACTTTTATAACATTAAGCATTCTTCATAATCTTAAAAAGAAAAAAATTACTTGATAAACCTGAAGGGTAAAAAAGTACAGCAGACAAGAGAGGCGGGTGCATTTGCTTTTGGATAACAGGGGTGGGGCGGCAGTAGTGGTGTTTTTCCTGTTTCCCTCTCTAGAAAACGAGACTATACCTCCAGTACATTTAGAGCGGTTGTCTGCTGAGGAACATGAAGAGACTTTCCATTAAGTGGCACTAGGAGGAAACGATGTTTCATTACCAGGCAAGGTTAGCACCCAAGGTTTATAGTCCAGTAAGTCAAACTGAAATGCTTTCCCAAACTTGAAGAACAATGCAATCCTGCGGTTAAAGCAGTTACTAGTTTTTCATATGAGAACTATGTGGAGTAAATATTTTACAATAAATTTTAGAACGTTACTTAAATTATTAAGACAAACTTCAATCAGACATTACTAAATATGGGGTTTTTGTGGTCTTATAAGCTACGTTAGATAGTTTCAGTAACTTTATTTGAACTGTCAGCTGAGGGGAGAGTATTGTGGCAAGAGCAAAGAGGACTCTCCTGTGATATCCTTGTTTCTCCTAAGAACCAGGAATTCTTTTTTTTTTTAATCTAATTTTAAAAAAAAATTTTTTTGGCTGCATTGGGTCTTCGTTGCTGTGTGCAGGCTTTCTCTAGTTGCGGTGAGTGGGGGCTACTCTTCGTTGCGGTGCGCGGGTTTCTCACTGCAGTGGCTTCTCTTGTTGCGGAGCACGGGCTCTCGGAGCACGGGCTTCGGTAGCTGTGGCACGCGGGCCCCAGAGCACGGGCTTCAGTAGTTGCGGCGTGTGGGCTCAGTAATTGCGGTGCACAGGCTCTAGAGCGCAGGCTCAGTAGTTGTGGCGCACGGGCTTAGTTGCCCCACAGCATGTGGGATCTTCCCGGACCAGATATCGAACCCGTGTCCCCTGCATTGGCAGGCGGGTTCTTAACCACTGCGCCACCAGGGAAGTCCAGAACCAGGAATTCTTAAGGAGAGGGTTCCAGATTCAACTTTGGAAATGATGAAAAAAATTGCAGAAACATACAGGAGAAAAAGAAAACTGTCCTGGAACCAGTCTTCATGCAATTTTTAATGAAGGGATTTGGTCGGCAGCTCACCTATCCTTTTCCCCATAAATTGTCAAAGTACAAGCACTAATGTCCATGACATAGCTGAACTCTTTTTGAGCTCAGCAACAGAACCTGGCTTCCTGACTTGCCGAGTAGATGATGGGAGGGAGTGGGAGCGCTGAGGTCAGGCACTGGTATCATTTCATTCATTCATTCATTCATTCACTGTCAGGCTCACAAAGAACATCCACCAACAGACATGGCTGGGCTCTGCCCTCAGCTATACAAGGATGAAAATAACAGTACCCAGCTCTGGCTCCAAGGAACTCACAGTTTAGTGGAAGAGAGGTACAAGGGAAGAAGCAGATGTGACAAAATCTCCAAAGTGCTATGTGAGGAGGTGAGCACCTAACTCTACCCAGAGGGCCAGAGGAAATTTCCACAAAAGGAGCCATGTTTGAGCTGGGGAAGCATGATTACAGCTGGAGTGGAGAGACTGAGGGAAAATCAGAAGTTTAACTTTGGAAAGAAAACATATTGATCTTCCATTTAACAAGCTTGCCTTGACATCAGCATATGTTAATGTTTTCCAATAATGGGCAGGCTTTTAGTTTATGTACTTTTGTGTATACAATTCTAGTACAAACAGCTTCTGTACACAGTGTACACTGATACCAAAGTGTCTGATATCCAGACAGATTGGTCGATGGGGGCACATACCCTCTACTGAGAATTTGAAGGAATTGAACTCTTCTTTCCCTAGAGCAACCTAATACGGAGGACACATTACCAGGTTACCTAGGTTCATTCAATTACTCCAATCGATACACTGATGGCCTTAGCAGTAATTTTGGAGATGGTGGTGGTAACAGATGTTTCCAGCACAACAGCATAGAACTTAATTTAGAAGCAGAAAGGTCTGTTACCATCCACATGGGAATCACCCCAAGACTGAATATCTGCAACAGGTGAAACAACAAGAATGATGCATAGAAGCAGTGTCAGGAGAGCCTGCACTGTGTGTGGCACAAGAGCAGGCATCTGGTCTAGGAAAGCTTCAATGTTATGCTCTTTTATTGATGTATTAACCGCCGAGGGTATTATGACACTTTAACCATAGCTTCTTCCCCCTTGTAATCTCTGAGGAATTACAGAATTACTCAGGGTGAACATGACTGGAAAAAAGTGCCTTTCAAAATGCACAGTATTAATAGTCCATAAATTAAAGTTACAGATTTCATAATACTGTGTTGTGAAAAGCCCGAAGGATTTATTTGGTGACCACTACCTAACTTCAACACTTCTTGTGTGCCTATTATGTGCAAGGCAATAAGCTAATATGACATACAAATACCAGGATGACATTTTATCAATATATAATTCAAGAACTTTAGGATATATATAAGAACATCAGAACTCAGGCAGAAAATAGTTCTTTAGTTGTTTGTTATTAAAATACTTTAAAATGTGAGCCCTAATAACTATAATTGATTTTGTGAACTTCCTGGTGTATCCAAATCTTTACATACAGTCAACTTATTAACAAGTATGAAGTGGCAAATAACTATTTCAATTTTGGGGGTAGGATGGATTATCACAAGACATTTAGTAACTGAAGCTCTGTAAACTGGTAGATCTGCAGTAAAATCTACTCAGAAAGTTTGTTCTTCTGTCTAGCTGCTGATGTTCAATATTTTAAAAACTTTAAATGCCTTTGGGTGGGGCATGCACTCCCTAGTTCCCACCAATCAACACCTCCCTGGATCAGGCACCCTGACATTTGATCCTTGAAGGGGGTTGACTTTACAACCTCTGCATTAGATCATAATGCAGAAGGAACTTGATTCAATTAGCAACTAGGGCACACTCCAAGAGGAACAGCAGCACAAACTCCTTCAAACATCAAATCTTTTAGGTTATGAGAGTTTCAGTGATTTGAAAATAGTTCTGTACTGCCAAAAAATGACTGGCACGGAGTTATTAGGTTGGAGGAAAAATTAGGTATAACTTATTTCTAAATGGTTCCAGGTGGGATTTTGCTGACATAATACACTAGCTTTCTTTTCTTTTTAAGGGATTTTTGAAAAGGTTCTATAGATTCCTTATATGATTACAAATAAGAGTTCTGTATTATTATAGACTTATCACTGTAAATCAAGCAAGTTGCACTTACTGGATTTCAGCTATGTAATACAGAATCTTATTTAGTCTACATACTAACTATATGAAGGACAGGCATTATTGAAGCATTACTAAGTTATTCCTCATTGTGCAACATCTCTTTGAGGAACTTTGGAAAACTCACAGCACGGCAATCTGTTGGAGAGTTAACAGAGACACAACAATGGGAACCCACGTTTTCTGAGCCCCAAGCCTATGGGTCCTCCACCAGCTGTAACCCCTAGAAGAGGGGTTTGACAAAGATGAGACAAAAGAGTCTTTTCAGAGCATCACTTCCAACCCTGTATGACTGGTCTGAACCAGGGTTGGGACAAGGCAGTTCTTTTTCCATCACCATGAATTAGAATAGGACATGTCATTTAGTTTCTTGGCATATGAATATGCAGATATTTTGTTGGGGTCCTCTGGGTCGAGAATTTATTATTTCATAAATAATCTTTTCAACTGAATGCCTCCCACCTGAAACATTTCATTCAAATATTTGTTATTATTCAAGCCTTTCTATTTGCATGTTTGGGGTCAATTTTTAATACAAAATGATTATTTTAAATATGCACAGATTCTACAATTCCTTAATGAAACACACAATTCAAGAGCTAAGATGACTCTGGAAGTCATTACTTTTTCATCTAAGAGGACAGGTTGGTTTTATATGATTGAACAGTGAAGAGAATAAATAAATAGGAATTGTTCTTATCTAGCAGTGAGATTTCATGAAGCCACCATCACAGATATTCAAAATTAAAACTATTAACAGCAGAGATGAAAACTCTTGTAGACCTGTAAAATAATTATACCCATCTAGCAAGCCATGTTATAAGTTTCAAATAGAGAACCACTCCACATTAGTAATAAGTGCAAAGGCTGCGTATACATGAACTGCTGTATTCATTTACAGCATATTAAACAAGGAGATGAAAGAGTGAAGGGCTGGAGAGTATGGCCGTTGAGTCCTACAGCTTTGGGTTGAAGAGCTGGATGTGCCATTTACCAGGTAAGCTACTCAATCTCTCCTAGCCTCAGCTTCCTCTCCCCTAATAACAATATTGTACGGTGTATTTGAAAATTGCTAGGAGCATGGAGCTTAAGAGTTCTCATCACAAGAGAAAAAAATTATAACCATGTGAGGTGATGGATGTTAACTTACTGTGGTAATCACTTCACGATATATACATATATTAAATCATTATGTGGTATAACTTAAACTTATACAATGCTATTTGTCAATTTTATCTCAACAAAACTGGGAAAATCATAGTACAGATCTGAGAGTTTTGTTTTTCATCAGGTTGAATGAAATGCACATAAAGCACCTACTGTGATACCTAGTGTACACTCAATAAAATATTAGCTATCGTTATTAGCTATTCATTCCATACCTATTTATATAAAAATTTGAGCTGTTCTATAATCAAAAGAAATTTGCCCAAGTTAATATGGTACCTGTTTAAAGGTATTTACAATCATAATTATTATTGTACTATATTGTAATTAGGCACAAATGGTAAACTGTTGGTATAATTGATGGTAATTAGTACACAAACTTTTTTTTTTTTTTTTTTTTTTTTTTTCCTGTACGTGGGCCTCTCACTGTTGTGGCCTCTCCCATTGCGGAGCACAGGCTCCGGACGCGCAGGCTCAGCTGCCATGGCTCACGGGCCCAGCCGCTCTGCGGCGTGTGGGATCTTCCTGGACCGGGACACGAACCCGTGTCCCCTGCATCATCGGCAGGCAGACTCTCAACCACTGCGCCACCAGGGAAGCCCAGTACACAAACTTTTTTTTTCTAGTTTTTCTCTCCTTCGTTCTTGATCTAACATGTGATCAATATTATTATCAGCTGTTTCCCCTCATTTACTAGTTGTGTGATTTTGACCACATCATCTATCCTCTATAACACTTCCTTTTCCTCTCTGTGAAATGGTAATAATAAGACCCATTTCATAGTTAAAATTACACACAGTAAAATATAGTAAAGTACAAAAAGTAAATATAATATATACAAAGATGTAGTAAAAACGTAAAGATAACATACATAGAGAGACATAACAGAGTGCCTGACACATAAGTAATCAATAAATGACAGCTGTCAGTGGGTGGTGGCATTATAGTTTGTCCTGACAAACAATATAATGTTCTTCCTCTATGGAACCTCATGGCCATATTCTCAAGGACTAAGTCGCGGAACAAGCTTTGAGAGGCGTGAAGGTAGGAAAGGCTTTTAGAACAGTGGTTTTCAACCATGGCTGCACGCTAGCATTAAAGCATACTGATGCCTGGGTGCCACCCACAGAGTCTGATTTAAATGGTCTGGGGTGTAGCCTGGGCATTGGGATTTTTTTTAAGCTCCCAGGATAGGGTTTATTGGGCATTTGAGGCAGCTTTTCATCTTTCTGGCATGGCCAAAACACTGGGGTTTCTTTTCCCAGCTGGTTCCCCCACCATCATCTTCAAGTGGAGGCTGGGTCCCCTCAGAGCGCCCACTCACACAACTGGTCCACCAGCACGAGGTGCATTGTCCAGCAGAGAATTATCAACAGCAGTAATAGGAATGTAGCTGTCCTTTAAGAGTTTGTATTAAGCTTTTAAATTTAGTACTTATGAAGAATCCATACAAGGAACTTTCTAGTAGGCTCAACTCGACTTGAATCTATTTACAGTGTATCAACTGTCTAATAGCTATTGAATATTTGAAGGCAGAGGTGCTACAGAGATGGCAGTCATTAGATTAGGAGTTGAAAGCTGCCAAGCTACCGGATAAATCTAGCTGGACACTTTGTTTGGACAGCACAGTGCTTCAAAAGTTTTTGAAACTGAAGGCCTTTAAGGAAGGCCTGGTGTGCTAAGCTAATGTTACATTTTATCCCAAAAGACGTGAAAGGATTTTTAGCTCAGGGAGTTTGTTTTTCAGCAAGGTATTCTGGCAGCAATGCAGAGGACGAATCAAACGGTTAGATGCAGTGCAGTCCACTAGAAATATAATGTAAGCTACATATGTCATTTAAAATTTTCTAGTAGCCATATTTAAAAAAAAACTAAAATAAAACTGGTGAGATAAATTTTATGAATATGTTTCATTTAAGCTAATACATCAAAATATTATTTCACTGTATAATCAATACAAGATTATTAATGAGGTTTTTTTTTTTTTTTTTTGTGGTACGCGGGCCGCTCACTGTTGTCACCTCTCCCGTTGCAGAGCACAGGCTCCGGACGCGCAGGCTCAGCGGCCATGGCTCACGGGCCCAGCTGCTCCGCAGCCTGTGGGATCCTCCCGGACCGGGGCACGAACCCGCATCCCCTGCATCGGCAGGCAGACTCTCTACCACTGCGCCACCGGGGAAGCCCCAATGAGGTGTATTTTTTGACACTTATAACACATCTCAATTTAAACTAGCCACATTTCAAGTGCTCAATGGCCACATGCGGCTAGTGGCTACTGTGTTGGACAAAACAGGTCTAGAAGCAGAAAGACCAATAAGATTTGTCTAGGGCTGGGTGCAGCGGGGTTGAAATAGGTGAAAAGGATTAACAAACCTCCAATATGACCCCCAGTTATAAAATAAATAAGCCATGGGGATGTAATGTACAGCATAAGGAATATGGTCAATAATATTGTAATAACTTTGTATGGGGACAAAGGACTTACCATGATCATTTCATAATGTATGAAAATGTCAAATCACTATGTAGTACACATGAAACTAACATACTGTTATACATCAACTATATTTCAATTGAAAAAAAATTTTGATAAAATAAAAAAATATATATTTGTCTAGGAATCCTGTTTAGAGGCCTGCCTGAACGAAGGCACAGAAAGTGCAAATGGGCTGGGGGAGCTGCAGGATGGATTTAGAGGCAGAATCAGTTTACAAATCTTGGAGGTGGACTGGCTGCGTAGGGAGGAGGAGAGACGCGTCTGCAGGATGATTTTTTTTTAAGTCATCTTTTTAAAAAAATGTATTTATTTTTGGCTGCGTTGGGTCTTCATTGCTGCGCGCGGGCTTCCTCTAGTTGCGGCGAGCGGGGGCTACTTGTCGTTGCAGTGTGTGGGCTTCTCATTGCGGTGGCTTCTCTTGTTGCGGAGCACAGGCTCTAGGCGCTTGGGATTCAGTAGTGGTGGCGCACGGGCTTAGCTACTCCGCGGCATGTGGGATCTTCCCGGTCCAGGGATTGAACCCGTGTCCCCTGCATTGATAGGTGGATTCTTAACCACTGTGCCACGAGGGAAGTCCCTGCAGGACAATTGCTGGCTTGGGTGACAGGGTGGATGGTGAGTGCCACTGACTGGGGAAGGGAGGGCAAAGAAACGGCTCGTGGGGAAAGAGGAACACAATGGCTTCAGTTCTGGACATGTTGATTTTTTTAAATTGAAATACAGTTGACGTACAAGATTATGTTAGTTTTAGGTGTACTACATACTGATTTGACATTTGCATACATTATGCTCTGCGAGCTAAGTCTAGTAACCATCTGACATGTTGATTTTTGAGAGATGTTCCTGGGACACTTAAGTGAATGTATCCAGAGATCATTAGGTATGCGAGTCTAAAGTCACTCTGAAACAGGACCAGACTGGTAGAGAGCCAGAGCTGTCCTTGGTGTGGAGGGTCGAGATGAGATCATCCACGCAGGATGTACAGAGTCAGAAGAGAATTGAGGGAAAACTGGAGAAATCTATGTCTTCAAGGACACCTTCCCTTTTCGCCAGTTATAAAAGTAAGACATTGCCTGCCAGGAAAATGACTGCTAATATTTCAGTGCATTTCCTGTCAGCCCTTTTCTAAACTCAAGTGCATGAACGTATGTGTGTGTCACCGTGGGTAAGAGTGTACTGACTGCACAGACCTGAAGCCCGTTTTCTTACTTCATGCATACTGGAACATTTTCCTTGTACATTATACATTTTCTGGCAAAGTGAGTTTCAATGGTTATATAATATTCTATGATACAAAGGAGGCACAAAATGTCAAATTACAGTAATATAGAGATTAACATCTCTATATGTGAAGTGTGGTCTACATTTTTGATTACGTAAGGAGAAATAATTTTAAGAGTGGGAAACAATCGGGGTGGAGAGGTCAACTGTAAAATAAAGGCTGGAAAGATTCCACTGGGTTTGGTAACCAGGAAGTCACTGGGGACCATGGGGTGAGGAATAGAGCTGATGAGTTAACTGGAAGCTAGGGAAGTGAAGAGCATGTGTACAGCTATCTTACAAGAAAGTCAAGGAGAAGCGGGGGAGGGAGTAACTAGAGGGGGATATAAGATTTAGGAAAAGCTTTCTGTTTTAAGTCCCAAAACAGCCAAGGCTTAGTGTCTCCGGGATGTCTGTCTGTGTTCCATCTACTTGCAAAGATCACCTCACACCTCACCTCCTCCATGAATCTTGCCCAACTAACTCAAGTGCTTGCTGGTCTTCTCCTCTTATAAAGATTTGAAATTTATACTCAGAACCTCACAATATACTGCTTAGATTAGTGGTTCTCAACTGGGGCATTTGGAAACATTTTTGGATGTCACAGCTAGGAGGTGACTGGTGCTACTGGCACCTAGTGGGTGGAGGCCAGGGATGCTGCTAAGCCTCCTACAATGCACAGGACAGCCTCTGAACAACAAACGATCCAGCCCCAAATGCCAAGAGTGCCAAGGTCGAGAACCCCTGGCTTAGAGGTACACCTCCACTGTTTGGAATCCCAACTACCTCTCTCCCCGCTTAATACCTTTACCTGCTCCCCCCGCTTGCCCTCTTGTCCCCCTACAGCACATTATCCAGAGAGTGGCCACAGTGACCTTTCAAAAAAAAAGATCAGGACTTCCCTGGTGGCACAGTGGTTAAGAATCCACCTGCCAATGCAGGGGACACGGGTTTGATTGAGCCCTGGTCCGGGAAGATCCCACATGCTGTGCAGCAACTAAGCCCATGAGCCACAGCTACTGAGCCTGCACTCTAGAGCCCGCGAGCCACAACTACTGATGCCCACGCGTCTAGAGCCCGTGCTCCACAAGAGAAGCCACCACAACGAGAAGCCCACGCACCACGACGAAGAGTAGCCCCCGCTCGCCACAAGTAGAGAAAGCTCGCGTGCAGCAACAAAGACCCAACGCAGCCAAAATTAAAAAAAAAGAAAAAGATCAGATCATGTCATGCCCCTTCTTTGCTTAAAATTTTCAATGGTTTCCCAGAGCACTTAGCTTCCCCACCCCCGTTTCCTATAGGTAACAATTCTGCTGAAGGGGCTGCACCTCCTTGCTATGTGTGTTATACCTTTATTATGTATCTGTGTAAGCATAAGCAATACACAGATCTAGTTCTAACTGCTGTTTATAAAATTCATAGAAATCATTTCCCATGCCCTTTGCTATCTGCACCTTGCTTACCTGGGGCACTCATCCCATAAGTCTCCTTGAGCATGGTGTGTGAGGGTCTCCAGGGCATATACAGAAAAGTGGAATTGCTGGGTCACATTTGTACACCTTCAGTTTTACCAGATACTGCCGAATTTTCTATACCAACTTACTTCCATAAGCAAACGCAAGAGAGTTCCCACATTTCCTCACCCAGTATCCCCCAGTGTTGATGAAACAGAAGATGAAATGAAAACTTAAGTCGATATTGAAAAATCAGACAAGTTCCCAGAAATACCCACATTTCTGGCTCCTCTTAAGAAATCAGAACGTTTGGCAAAACAGAGCCCATGTATTCTGTATGAAAACATGTGTTCTTCACTACAGTCCCTCCCACTCCTATTTCCTCACACCTGGCCTGCTCTGCCAGCTTTCTTGCCCAGTCCCTAAAGTCTCAGGAGGCTGTGATCCCTGCATCAGTGGCCAGGGCATGCTAGTCAAATGTTGAACCATCCCAGATGACAGCATCCTGTGTGGCACGTTGGTGTCCGCAAGCCCTGCGGTCTGCGAGCTGGCAACACTCACACACCTACAGGCGAGGCGATGATGTACATGTAGGTCCTGTCCTTCCCTCCCAACCAGAAGCTGGTCTCTTCTTCGCCAGCTCTCTTCCTTAGCTCCAATCCCATCACTACTATTTATCCTAATTCATGGCTGCTACTTGCTTCTCTCCTCCTTTCCTTCTTTTTCTGCCTATATTCTTAGTCCTCTCCTACTTTTTGGCTTTTTATAAACATTTCCAGGCCACCAGAACTCTGGACTTCAGAGCTGCTTGGCTGCTGTGCAAGGCGCTTCTCCACACAGGTCTCTGCTGTTTCACGGTGGTGAGCTTACTGCCCCAATTAGAGTGTTCGGTCACGATCACATGGACACTTACTTTCCATCTCTCATGATGGCTAAGCACATAACACGTGTTCAAAAAATTTTTTGTAAATTAGGTCAGGAGACAGTATGGGCTGAACTTCTATTACCTATTTCTTGAAAGTAAAAGAGAATGAATAATTGCTAAAATTCTATTCTGCTATTTCCCAAACTATGTTCTGCAACCAGATAAATATGGGGAGAGCTGGCTTAAAACAAAATAAAACAGATTTCCCCATTGAAGGACATCTTTGAGCCTTAAATATGCCAGCATACACTGAAAACCACAAAGGGATAAGGGATATAGAGTGTAGCAGTTTCAAAAATTCTGTGGTCAGGGAACCCAGGAATACTACTGGACTGGAATTACATAGAATGCAGATTGGGAACACTGCTCTTTTAAAATCACCCTTCGATTTTTCTTTCTTTCCCTACACTAGTCTAAAAAGTCTACTTTGTTTCTAATAATGGAATTACTTTCCTAGGAAATCTTGAGTTATAGTTTAAAAAATTTTTATTGTTCACAATAGCTGAGATACAGAAATAACCTGAGTGTCCATCAACAGATGAATGGATAAAGAAAATGTGGTGTGTATATTATTCAGCCACGAGAAAGAAGGAAATCCTGCCATTTGCAAAAATGTGGATAAACCTTGTGGGCACTATGCTAAATGAAATAAGCCAGCCAGAGAAAAACAAATACTGCTCAGTATCACTTATAAGTGGAATCTTAAAAAAAAAAAAGTGTCAAACTCATAGAAACAGAGATTAGAAAAGTGGTTGTCAGGGCCTGGGGGAAATAGGGAGAGATTAGTCAAAGGGTACAAACTTTCAGCTATAAGGTAAGTAAATTCTGAGGATCTGATGTCAAACATAGTGACTACAGTTGATAACACTGTATTGCATAATTAAAATTAACTAAGTGAATAGAACTTAAATATTCTCCCCCTCCCAAATATGTGAGGTGAAAAAGAAAGTTTTAAAAGTAACCCCTCCAGTAGGGGTTAGGTAGGATATTTCTGTTTTAGTCCCACCCCCACCCCCCCACCCCCATTCAGAACTTTCAATAATTCAGCTTTAAAAATGGTTTAGGTGCCTTCTGTATTGAAAGCTGAAAAATAACAAACATTGATCAAAGTCAACAAAAACGAATCTACGCATCCTGAGCAAACCCTAAACTGTGAGGAATATCAGATCAAAACGAACAAGTCTCCACCATCGTAAACAAAATAAAAGGCAACTCCACAGCCTGGTTCTCAAACAAAGCAGCTGAGTTCCCATAAAGCACATGCGAACTTTTTCTCCCCGTGCAGTGCTAACCCCAAATACGACCACATTAGGGGCAATGGGAGCTGCCAGTGCCAGCCGTGCTCCTGAGTCGCTGACAGGGTTAATGCCATCTCTGCAGTGGGACAAACGGCTGTATCTGCTCATGCTCTTCCTGAAGGCAGAGACTGGGTACTAATCACGCTCTGGATCTCTGGGGGGGGGTCTCCCCACAGTGCCTGTCACACAGGAAGGCACAGAGTAAATGAAGTTAGTAAAACTGATAGAAAAAAAAAGCAAACTCACAAATGTTCTTGCTCTTATGAAACTGAAAAAGTCCTTTTATAGCCTTTTTTGGGGACTAAGGCTCAAGTAGCCAAGTGAGCAAGTGCTGTTAGCTGAGCTGGTAATACTCTGATCACCTTCACCTGGGCCAGCCTGCTCTCTTAAGAAGAATAGCTCATTTAACCCCTGTGCGACAGGGGCGCAGTTCTGGCACTTTCTCTAGTTGAGGATGACAGCTATTCCGTGATTTACTGTGGTCTACTGACCAATGAAGAATAAGACAATACCACCAAATGTGACACGCTGAACTTCTTACAGATTTGACTTGTGATGCTCGCCATATTTGCTACTCGTACAAATCACGCTGAGGAACACCTACCATAAATCAGATATCTAACACTAACAAATTATGCGCCCATTACAGATGACCTTTGGAGCTGCTCAAGGTACAGTCACAATCATGCATTAAAAAAATCCGCCTTTCACTGTAATGTGTGAATGTATGAAATTAAATGAGGCTTGCAATGTAATCAGTGTGGTTGGCTGCTTTAATATATTCCATTTCAATTTCAAATCACCACAAGCCAAGAGTGACGAATCTAATTTGATCAGTTGTTCACAAAAACACAGAAAAGCAAATGTGGATCTAGCAACACGGCCAGGTTTTCAAAGGAATTAATATTTTCTACTATCACCAGAAGTCCTTAATGTATTTTTAAAAAAACAGTAATTGAAAACAATCCCACACACAATTCTTTGCTCATCAGAAATTTCAATCCTCATATTCAAAAGTTCGAAAGATATAATATTTAAGTGAAAGGTATATTTACTTTTTTCAGTCAATAACATATTTCAACTGTATCTAAAAAAAAAAAAAAAAAGAAAAAACCCCCAAATCAAAAGGTCTTATTACTGACACTTAGAAACAACAGGGCACTTGGAATCAATGCAGAAAGTTCTCTAGCACTGATTATTACCATCTAGCAAGAATATGTATACGAACACAATTCTTGATCTCCATCTCTCTTATAAGTGTGAGGCAACACAGCTTACAAATTTAACTACTCTAGGTCTTTAGGTCCCTAGCAGCTGCTTAGCAGAGCCTGCAACAAGCACCATGGAGAGATAGGAATGAGGCTGGTGAGCCCAGTCACCTTTTAAAGTTGTGATGCTCTTCACACTCTCCCTAATACACAATTTTCAAGGCTTTAGCATTTTCCTCCGGGCCTGCATGCGTCATTTCTAGAAGAAAAACATGGGGTGTTTCCAGGAACTGGACACTTGGTAGAGGGGGGCTTCCTAAAGGCTCCCACAGCGGAAATACAGTCTAGTGTCACTCACCAAACAGTAGGCAGCACTGTACAAGTCATAAATCAGATCACGCCACTCCCTTATTTAAAGTGTTGAAGAGCTTCCTGCTGTATTAAGGATAATATTCACACCCCTGACCCGGGACCTAGCCCCTGCCTATCTCTCCAGCTTCATCTCCTATTACTTCCCCCTCGCTGGCTGTCCTCCAGCCGCACCTGCCCCCTTGCAGATGCAAGATGTTCCAGCCCCAGGCTCTTTCCCCTTGCCCTTGGCCTAGAATATCCTGCCTGCAGACTGAGTCCTATGGCTGGTTTCTTGTCACTGAGGCCACCTCCTTGCAAAGAACATCCTACCCACTTCCATCAAACCACTCCCCCAGTTTTACTGTCCCAGGAGGGATTGTTATTGTCTGAAATTATTGTGTTTGTCTCTCTCCTGTAGAATGTGCCATGAGAACAGACACCTTGGCTATGCCTGGTGCACAGCAGGCCATCAGTAAATATTTCTTAAATTAAAAACTAACTCACAGGACACCGGGAGGTGGAAGGGTAAGCTGGGACGAAGTGAGAGAGTGGCATGGACATATATACACTACCAAATGTAAAATAGATAGCTTGTGGGAAGCAGCCGCATAGCACAGGGAGATCAGTTTGGTGCTTTGTGACCACCTAGAGGGGTGGGATAGGCAGGGTGGGAGGGAGACGCAAGAGGGAGGAGATATGGGGATATCTGTATATGTATAGCTGATTCACTTTGTTATACAGCAGAAACTAACACACCATTGTAAAGCAATTATACTCCAATAAAGATGTTAAAAAAAACCCCAAAAATAAATAGCAAAAAAAAAAAAACCTAACTCATAAAAAAAATAGGACAGTAATATACATGATGAGAGGCACTGCAGTGATATAGATGTTTAAGGATTTCTTTTAAAATCACTAGGAAGGATGCCATAGAGGAAGGGTGGGCTGGGGGCTGGGGTTAAAGTCTTTGGAGTCTGCTGGCCTCCGTTTCAATTATGGAACTGTACTAGATTTAGATTACTGTCCAAGAAAATAACTTAGGCTGACCTCCGCTTCACATCTGTAAAACGGGGAAAAGAACATCTATCTAGCAGATTATTGCAAAGAGTAGCATAACCACATGTAAAGAGTCGAACTGTTCAATAAGGGATTTAAATATTTTTATTTTTTATTTATTTGACATTACAAACTACTACTGACAAATCCTCTTTAAATAAAAACAGCAAATTAATAATAACAAAAATACGGTTGAGTTTGAAAATATGAACAGTCATTATATACCCCTGGAAACTAGGAAACTGCAAATACAAATGCATAGAAATATGAACGTACAATTTCTAGAGTTTCAGACCAACTGATGGTTGATGTCTCTAATAAACTTCTAATAAAATATAACATACATCCCATTTCTTTTTTGAAAGAAAGACCCAAAGACAAAATACTATTCAAAAACTACAGTGATTTATTAATTTACATTCAGTTGAATAAAAGGTGAATGTAACAAAGGATACTTGTTAATTTTATTCTCCAGAGATGCTTTAGCCAAATCATGTCATAACAAAGATATCCCACAGCATGGCCTCTATCAGCACTGAACAAAAATGTAGCATTGGGGCTTCCCTGGTGGCGCAGTGGTTGAGAGTCCGCCTGCTAATGCAGGGGACATGGGTTTGTGCCCCGGTCCGGGAACATCCCACATGCTGCGGAGTGGCTGGGCCCGTGAGCCGTGGCCGCTGAGCCTGCGCGTCCGGAGCCTGTGCTCCGCAACGGGAGAGGCCACAGCAGTGAGAGGCCCGAGTACCACCAAAAAAAAAAAAAAAAAAAAAAAAAAGTAGCCTTTTTCCTTCTGCTTTTTTCATTTGAGAAGGAAGGAACTATGGTGGCTTATTGGGCAGTAAACATATTCAATGACACCAACCTTTTAGGGTAATGAAATTCTCTAAATGGGTCAAACACTTGAAGCAGTTAAGTACTGATTGCATCCTGGAGGTACTATGTAACCAGACCTCTTTGTGCCAGTAATTCTGAGACTTGGTTTGGGGAATTATTTGAGAAGGGAAGAGCACTAGAAAAAATATTATTAATTGAGAAATACAAAAGGGTAGTAGCAAGGAGAAGGTCGTTGTGTTAAAAGTACTAATTGAAAAAAATAAAAAGAGAAGATAGCAAAAGTAGAGAAAGCGGTTTATATAAACTAGTCTGGTCTGAACCTGTATTAGAATGGATCATGTGAGGTTGCTTTTTTTGGTAGGTCAAAAATGGTCAAACATCAGCAGTTTTATATGGTTCAAAAGAATACATTTACCAAAGCACTTAGGATTCCTTGTTAGTACATAATGAATGATATTCACTAACTCATGCATGAATTTTGTACGTGTGAACTATGAATGGCTTGTATCTGGGAACTCTTCAGAGCAGTGTATGAAATGGTAACCATTAGGTGTCAGACTCCTTTGTGGGCAAGAAATGCTTCTGTTTTTGTTGATTCAAACTCCCAAATTTCTTATAAGAGCTGTTAAGGTTTCAGTAGGACATGCTCAGTTTCTAGAGTAAGACTGGTACAGAAATTTTAAGGCAGGAGTTTAGAGGTGCGGAAATATTTCAAAGTCTGAATAAAGGCAAGACTCGAGAGAGCATCATGAAAAATGAATAACATGAACCTACTCCATAATAACTAATATCTTAAGATGCTCAAGAACACTGTCATGGAGACATATGAATATACTTTAAAAATAACATAAAGTGACGATATTAAGGCACATAAATAAACTTGTCACTGCAGTGACAATGTATCGGTGAAGTGGGGCAGGAAGATGAAAAGAGGAAATTTTCAGGTAAACACTCCAGTATTTAAAAACAAATGGTGCGTTTGGATAGCTAATGTGATAATATGAATTACAGCATGTGGTATTCTGAAAAGGAGTGCTACAGAGTTGCCCCTGTGCTAGAAGGTGATTGGTTAAGCTTGTTCTGGTACTATTTATGATACCAAAACATCTTCGGCTGCATTTATGGGGCGGGGGGATTTTTAAAGAAAGTGGATATAGTGATCAAATTGTTACTGAGCAAGAGCTTAAACCCACTCCTAACCACCTGAAAGTCTTTGTTAATTAGTCAGGACCAACATAAGGTAGTGTGCAAGGGGACAGCCCAAGTGAAGGGTTTAATTAACCACAGGGCAAAGTTGACATATGCATCTCAATGCTGTCCCTGGTTATAGGCTGACCAAACCGAGATGAAGCCCATTGACAAACTATATTTCACCAATTCTAAGATGAATCCCCTCCCCCATGTTTTAACATCTTCGAAATCAGGATTTGTCCTAAATCGATGACATTTTATTTACTATTTTTAAATTTTATTTATTTATATTTGGCTGCATTGGGTCTTTGTTGCCGCGCGCAGGCTTTCTCTAGTTGTGGCGAGTGGGGGCTACTCTTCGTTGCGGGGAGCGGGCTACTCATTGCGGTGGCTTCTCTTGTTGCGGAGCACGGGCTCTAAGCACGTGGGCTTCAACAGCTGTGGTGCGGGCTCAGCAGTTGTGGCTCGTGGGCTCTAGAGCGCAGGCTCGGTAGTTGTGGCACATGGGCTTAGTTGCTCCGTGGCATGTGGGATCTTCCCAGACCAGGGCTCGAACCCGTGTCCCCTGAATTGGCAGGTGGATTCTTAACCACTGCGCCACCAGGGAAGCCCCTCGATGCCATTTTAGATTTAATGAAATATGTTTATTGACAGAGAGGTTAGCTAATGGCCACCTTTCTAAAAGTCACTGTGACCCAATTCAAACCAGCTAACCATCAAAGATTGTTCATTTTCTTTCATGATTCTGTAACAGACCTAGTATCCTTGATCATAAAAAAAGACCAGGGAAGTAGACTGTCCTAGTCATTTATACATTTCCCATGTCAAAACATACCTCCAATTATGGTCTTTTTTTTTTTTCCCCCTGGTACGCGGGCCTCTCACTGCTGCGGCCTCTCCCGTTGAGGAGACAGGCTCTGGACGTGCAGGCTCAGCAGCCATGGTTCATGGGCCCAGCCGCTCCGCGGCATGCGGGATCATCCCGGACCGGGGCACGAACCCGTGTCCCCTGCATCGGCAGGTGGACTCTCAACCACTGTGCCACCAGGGACGCCCCCTCCAATTATGTTCTTTACCTGGGCTAGGAATCTTAGGAGATTCTGTATATATGAACCTTACCACTAGGACCTCCAACTTTGTTACAAAGAACACTACTGTGTATGATGAAGCCTTCATGCAGATACAGAAAATATTCCATGTACCTTAAACTCCTGGCAGAATGGATACTTGCCACTGGGTAAGTAACTTGAGAAAACCTTACAGAAACCTTTTGATGAATTTTATTAAACAGTGTAAGACTGTTCAATACAGAGACCATGTGGTGAAGAAAAAAAAAAAAAGAGCTCTAGATTCCTGCACTGCCCAACAAGGCAGTCACTAACCACATGTGACTATTTCAATTTAAATAATTAAAAATTCAGTTCCTCGGTCACACTAGCCACATTCAAGTTTTCAACAGCCACATGTGGCTAGAGGTTACCGCAGCGGACAGCACAGATACAGAACATTTCTGTCACTGGAAAAAATTCTACTGCCCAGCGCTACTACAGACTGGGTCTGTAGAAGCTGGGTCATACCTCAGCTGCTCCACTTATCACCTGTGAACCCCTTATCACCTGTGAACCCGGACAAATTAATGAGCTTCATTAATACTTGGTTTTCTCCTTGGTGGATTGAGTAGTATGTAATTGTTAGCTTAACTCCCTGGGATGCTGTGAGGATCAGAGTTGCCATAAAAAAGGTTAGCTACTAGGAAGCTGTATATTTTTATGTGATTTGTACTTTATGAAGGTGACTTTCATCTTTTTTGTGTTTTTAATGTTTAAATCCCAACTTTTATGGCTATGGCCCCTTCCCTTCCTCCTCCTTTTTTTTTTTTGGTTAAAAAAAGAAAAGAAGAAAGCACACTTCCAGATATTTTTAGCAAACAAATGCCTAAAGTAGCCACATGAGTAAGAGAAATGAACGAAGGGGGCTGCAGTAGGGCACTGGCTGGCAAACTGGAGAACTCAAGCTCTGTGTCAATTGCTTTAGCTGCTACTTGGCTCCAGCCAATTGCTGCCATTCAGGAAAGCTGACCTAATGTAGCCAGACACTGATTTTTGAAAGAAACCCAGAAATTTGGCTTTTTATATTAAATCTCCAGTTTAAAAAAATATTAGCAACTAATTAAAAATGGTAAATATTCTTCAGGCAAATTTAAACATACTTAGAGGTCATATGCGGCCCACAGCTGCTACTCTGTGACCTCTGGTTTCACATGGCAGCTACACTTCCTTCTCCATTCATGGTCCCATGCCTCAGGACACTCTTACAAACAAATGCTCACAATTTATTCCTCACTGTACCCCATGGTGAAACAGAAATGAAATTCACAGTGTTATTTTATACAGATTACCACTCCCCAGTATTAAAGTTATTTCTAGGTTACTAAAATATAACACTTAAAAAACACACATGGGCTTTAAATGCTTTAAGATGATAAATGACCCAAATTCAGAAAATAAAGAATTTATGTCCTCTTGAACCAAATTCCCAGAAAAGAAGAAAAAAAGAAACTGATACAGAAAATTACACATTTTACTGTAATTAAAGAAAATATTTTTCTTTTTACATTGCTACTCCACTGGAAAATTACTGGAAGTCTGGGAAAGAACTATAATGCTTTATATAAAAGCCATAGGTCTCTACTGATGAATGAGTTGAGATATTAAAAAAAATTCCTAATTTGGAAAGCTTACTGCCAGAAAGCAAAGCAAATCTTTTAATTCTCTCAGTAATTTAAATACTGCACACTCAAAAGCCCATTAAATTTAAAAAGGTTTCTTTCTGTACTGTATATGGAAGCATACACAATTTTTTATTCCAAGTGTACTTAACTGTATTTTATTGTTATCATATACCCACCCCAAGGAACCAGCAGTTGCAGCCTTTTTATTCAGTTAATAATTCAAATATTGTTTCTAATACAAATATATGGTTTATCATGCTTATTTATCACTAACTTGGTACACTTCATAATCGCATTACAACCCCACTGTGTACTGAATACCACTTACAGTTCGAAGTACTCAAGATAAGCACCGTTACTTTCAAGAGAAGATTGGCAGTAATTAAAGGTCTTACTTAGTAGTTGTTGGTAACCATGTTTTGTTTTTTTTTTTTGCGGTACGCGGGCCTCTCACTGTTGTGGCCTCTCCTGTTGTGGAGCACAGGCTCCGGACGCGCAGGCTCAGCGGCCATGGCTCACGGGCCCAGCCGCTCCGCGGCATGTGGGATCCTTCCGGACTGGGGCACAAACCCACGTCCGCTGCATCGGCAGGCAGACTCTCAACCACTGCGCCACCAGGGAAGCCCCAGTAACCATGTTTTAAAAGAGGTTAAAAAAAAAATAGAAAGTAGCATAGATATATTTAATTTGGTAATTGTATTTTATTAATGAGATCTATTTTGGATATATACTTTGGGGTTAAAACAAAGATGTGCTAAACTGTTATCACTGTGATGAAACAGAATGACATAGAAGTATTTTGTAATTCATCAATGAGAACCACTGAAACATCTGTGGACTACACGGCATAAAACTAAATCATACCAGAACACTAATAATAATAATAAAAAGAACAATAGTATTTTGCATTTACAGACCTCCTTCCAGGGGAATTACTCTTCTTAAACACATGTTATTTTTCCTTCTTTGAACAAATAAGACAACTAAATCAAAGAGTAATAATGGTTTGCCCATGCCACAAAGTGAGTCAGTGGCAAACCAGGAATAGATTTTCTAACTTGCTCATTCTCTTGCAATTATACTGTGCAATGATTACTCTGTTATAGTGTGTCCTGCAGGCTACACCCAAGACATAGGTTATCTCCGCATTTCATGTGGGCTTACTACATCCCCCCTCCTCCCCAGCCTATTAATAACAGTAGTGTTTACAAACCAACAGTGCCATTAAGATGTGTGCCTGCCTGCCGCTCCAGCGAGGGTCCTGCAGAGAGACAAGAACAGAGCAGACTACAAGCCTCTCAGCCACCCCCATCTCCCCACCTTCAGGCAGCTGTCCAGAGATGGCCTCCAGGCATACCGAGATATCATAAAAATTGGTAAAACCAAATAACAAATTTTGAGTGCTCAGAGAAATTCAAAGATGGCAAGGTCATTAAAGAGCTAGAGCTGTGAACCACTAGAAAAACCCACAAGCAAAATGGCCAGCTGCTATGATCTATATACAGGTTCTGGAGGGCAAGGAGTGGGTCCGGGCAGAGATGGTCCTCATGTGAAGTCCATTTCTGGACTTTTTGATTGATTCTACTAATAGAGTAGGGCGTCCATTTGACTTATATAACCTAAAGGTTCGAACAAAGAAATTTCTAGCCTGGAATTTATGCCATCTCCTGAGGTACATGGAATCACAGCCCAACTCTATCAGGAATTATCAGAAAGTAGGTAGATTTGGGTGGGAAATCAAGTCCATGTGGAGTGAGGAGAGGGCATGGGCTAAATGTCTGATGAATGTATAGATATACACGGACGGAAAAAGTTTTATCATACAGTTGGAGGGTACGATGGCAAAGAGAGAAGAGAAGAGGGAGTTAGAAAAGTATGCTATAAACATTAACGTATTCTATAAGAAACAAAGTATTATGCTTCCACGCTAAAGTATTGTAGAAAACAACTTCACAATTTATTAGGTGCCTATCAGGTGTAAGTTGCCACCAGAAACACAATAACATCTCAAGAACGGTCCCCATCCTCAAAGAGTTATAATGCATGAGGGGCAGTGCTTAAGAGCTGCGTGAGTTTGGAGGACAAAGAGATCATTTTTAGCTGGGAGGCCTTAAAGGATAAACAGAATACCACCAGGGAGAGATGGGATTGGGGTGGGCGACGCAGGCAGGGGAAACTCATGAGCAGGGGGAGGCAGCCATGGTGGAGTCAAGGCCCGCCCAGGGAGGGGTCTAATCTGCAGGTGCCCCGGAGGTGCTGTCTCAATCCTTTTAGGCAAAGGGGGGGTAATCTGAAACCAACAGCCTGAGATAAGGCTGATCGGAGACTCTTTTCTAGCTCCAAGACCCCAATGCTGGGAAATGGGGCTAACCAAGCTATTTGTCCTGCCTGGAGACCCAAGGTAAGCCCAACTATGACTGTGGTGCCCAGACATGTCCTTCCAATGCCTCCAGGACTACCACCTGGTCCCACCTCCTTTGGGTGACAGGCAGCAATGTGAAACTGCAAAGGGCTGATCTACTAGGACAGAGGAGCTTTTTAAAATACACAGCCACTGGGGCCCCACCCCAGACCCTGCCAGCTGGGCCCAGAGGTAAGGAGAAGACTACAGGAGGTGGAAAAGGTCCCAGAAATCTCAACTATGTAGACGCTTAAATGCCAGAGTTGGGATAGCTGCTACCTCGATACTTCCCAGTCACCCGTCTAGTCTCTTTGAGGATTCCCCATCCTCCATGGTGGCCCTTTCCTACTTTCATGATGTTAATCTTGAAAATAACAAGTGCTCTTCTTGCCAATTTTGCTGAAATGCATTTATTTCATCTTCTCTCGTTACCAAAAACCAGTTTCTTCCAGCTTACTTTTCCCGAGCCCATTTTTTCTCCTCCGCTTTATTCTTTTTTTTTTTTGTGGCATGCGGGCCTCTCACTGCTGTGGCCTCTCCCGTTGCGGAGCACAGGCTCAGCGGCCATGGCTCACGGACCCAGCTGCTCTGCGGCACGTGGGATCTTCCCGGACCGGGGCACGAACCCGTGTCCCCTGCATTGGCAGGCGGACTCTCAACCACTGCGCCACCAGGGAAGCCCCTTCGCTTTATTCTTGAATGCTGTATTAGCTCACACAGCACCATAAGTGATACCCTTATCGAAGAAATAATTCATGTGTTTGACTTCATTTTCCTTTCTACTGTCTATTTAAATTGTTATCTAGATACCAATCTCCCTTTCTATATCAAAGTCATACTTAATGCATATTTGACATGAAGCAATATTAAAGTTTGAAGAGTTTCACTAACTCTGAGATTCTCAATACTATAGGTGTGCATCAGAGTCACTGTGGAGCTTTTTAAAATACACAGTCACTGGGACCCCACCCCAGACCTACTGAACCAGATACCTGGCGGTGGCATCTGGGCACCTGTCATTTTAAAAAGTGTAAAAGATACACCCTGGTTGTTAAGAAGTAATGTGCTAAAGTATGTGATTAGGGAACTTGGGTTTGGCCAAATTTCTGCACACAAGTACAACTATTTTTTACCCTCCCTAGGAAACAGGCAACAGTTATTACCAATAAGGGACATATGTAAACAACATGAAAATGATTTGTGGATTATTTGTGTTTCAACCTCTCCTATTAGTACTGACAGAATTAAATGACAGTTATCACGATTGATTTTAAGCTCCTTGAGAGTAGGAACCATGCCTTTTTCATACTGCAACCATCCAGTTGCAGTGTTGTGCCAGATGCTGGGAATACAAATATAAATAGAAAACATGGTCAATGAGAGGCGACAGAAACCAACTCAGAATAACAGTAATACTAAGGACTATCACAGTGGTTTGGATAAAGTGTTATTCTCCGAAATAATAAAACCAACTGACATTTATTGCATGTTTACTACGTGCCTGGCACTATTCTAGGCATTTTACGTATCACCCTGCTTCAATATTATCCCATTTAATTTGAACCCTACGAGGCAGGCCCTATATTCCTCCCAGCTGTACGGGGAAGGTGCACGGGGTAAGTCACATGCCCCAAAGTTACTTATCTAGCAAGAGGTGGAAAGCCAAAACTTGAACTGGCCATTCTGGCTCCAGAGAGCAGGCTTTTAATCATTACCTTATACTGCCTTTCAGGAGCCTAGGTCAGTGCCCTTGGTGCTCAAAAAATGCTAGAGGGAAGGAGGGAGGGAGGGAGGGAGGGAGGAGGGAAGGAAGGAAGGAAGGACAAATATTTACAGAGTGCTCCCACAGTGTGCCTGAAACCCTTCTCCCTAAGACTCCTGAACATTATAGACTAAAACCTATGATTGTTTGTATGATTCTTAAAAGCTTAGGAAAAAGACAAGTGTTATCTTTCCCTCCACTTCAGTAATGGGATCAGAAGTTAGGTTTCCATAGCTAACCCTTAAAATAGATCCCTTCACTTCTCTGCTCCTCTAGTTCCAATGAGCTTACATCATCTGGGAGCCAAACTAAAAATGACATTTTCAGGACACTGCTTCCAAGAATTTCCCACATGCCCTAGCATGTTACAGTGACACACTGCTGCAATGAGCAAGAAATTCTCTTAGAATTAGGTGAGGGCTTCCCTGGTGGCACAATGGTTAGGAATCCACCTGCCAATGCAGGGGACACGGGTTTGAGCCCTGGTCAGGGAAGATCCCACATGCCACGGAGCAACTAAGCCCGTGTACCACAACTACTGAAGCCCGCGTGCCTAGAGCCCGTGCTCCGCAACAAGAGAAGCCACCGCAGTGAGAAGCTCACACATCGCAACGAAGAGTAGCCCCTGCTTGCCGCAACTAGAGAAAACCCGCACGCAGCAACGGAGACCCAATGCAGCCAAAAATAAATAAATAAAATAAATAAATTTATTTTTTAAAAAAGAATTAGGTGAAAAAGAGAGGCAAATCTAAAAATGATATTTCAGGTTGAAAGAAGGAAAAAAGTTTCCTGATTCAGCGCTAAGGGCTGCTGCCAACAGCTTGTTTTGTTCCCAAAGATCAGCACACAAAAGTTTCACAGAGCTGGGAGGAAAAGATTTGGATGCTAAGTTAGATGGGGGGTTGGGGGGGGCGTGATTCCCATCATTCCTTTGGGAGCAGTAGAAAAATAACAAAACCTCTATAAAAGAGATGAGCAAGTCTGCTGTGAAAGGAATGACCCCTCACATATAGCGAAAGCAATTTGCATCTACAGATCTCATTGGTATAAACGACCTCCTTCAAAGAGTGAAAACCTCAATGGAAAGCCACTATATACTCATGAAAGGCTTTGCCGGCTATTTGTTGAGCTGTATACAGACTAACAAACAGGAGTGGTTAACCTGGCACACCATGCACTATAGAGATTTTTTTTTAAGTAGGCTTAGTCAGCTAATCTTGTTGAGATTTCTCTCATACTACTGATTCCTTATTCTCAAAATAAATTAAGAGGCTTCATTCAAAATTCCCTGTGGTCTACCAGCTTGAGTTTGTTGGGTGTCTTTGATTGTCTCTTGTCTTCAGATTCCCTGCCTTGTCTCTTTAGATTTTGCTGTGCCCTTTGGTATTTCCCGTTAGTCCATGTCTGGAATAGCTAATTACATGGTAGCATAATTCCCGCTCCTACAACAAGGAATAGCAGAACCTTGCTAATTCACACCAATAACTGAAAGACTCCTGTGTAAGTTACTGAATTATGCAAATGAGCAATAAGTGAAGAAAGATGATTCAAAATTGTATTTCATTCATTTATTTTGACAAGTGTAGTTTAGCCTTAATTATTTTGAAAATTTCTTTGTAGCATACTAATAAATTTCCTGTGGCACATTTGTTAAAAGTGATAAAGCCTTTACTAAGAGAGACCAATGTGTGCTCTGTTGGATAATTTCCTGAAAACAGGCTCGATTTAGACCCTCCCTTTTATCTTGGATTTCACTGACTTTTAGCATCTACTTTTTTGGGGGCAAGACAATACATAATATACCAATAAAACAGGGATAATTTTAGCAGTAAACATTTACTCCATAAACAGGTCCTACGTATGTCTAAACTTCCATCATGATCACAGTTTAAAAAATTAATCATGCTTCAAGTAAAACATTTTTACATTCTCTGGTCATAATGCTAATAGGATTTTATTTTTATCTTCTAAATAAAACTAATTCTGTCTGTCATTCATCTCTTTTAATTCCTATTTCTGTTTTGTTTTGTCTTACCATACTTCTTTCTTTTAAAGTTAAAGATGTCTGTTTTAAGATAAGTGGATATATCACAGTATGTAACGTTTTCATGTCAAAATACTTACATTATTATATCTGAGTTAAATTATTTGAGATAGGAAAACACTTTGATACACTTCTGACAGATGTATCTTGCAGGATGGAATCAACTTCTTTCAAAGCAGCACCACTGGTTACCGTGTGGAGTGAAGAGCGAACAGTTTTCCAGCTTCCAGTTTTGGGTTTAAAGCTTCGCATAGACTACCCTCTTAATAAGCGCTTTTTGACTAAACCTCCAATTCAAACGTGTTTTAAAAATCATCATGCATTTGTCAAATGAGGTTCTTTGATTTATAAAAGCTAGATCAGCAATACAGCATTTAAAGAATAGTGGGAAAGACAAAACTTAGTCTCAAACTTCACGCCAGCGTCTGTGCCGATTAAAATCTCATCTTTTCTTCAAGGCCCAATTCAGGTTCCATCTCCACTGGGAATCCTTCCGGGAGCTAAATGCAGAGATCCCACAGCACTTCATGCCATCCCCTTGTGTTAGAGTTATTTGCCTTCAGGTCGAAGTTTCCCTACTAGATTAAGAGCAGGGCAGCTGTGACACAGTGGAAACAAGGCTGGGCTCTCACACCACGCAGCTTTGCTACCTCGTGAGGGTCGTTACATCTCTTTCAGGTTGTTTTTTCATCTGAAAAAATGTCAACTATTTTATCTAATGGGAGATGTAAAAGATAATAGATGTGAATGTTCTCCATAAAATATAAAGTCCTATAAAAAGTAGGTGCTGGGGCTTCCCTGGTGGTGCAGTGGTTGGGAGTCCGCCTGCCGATGCAGGGGACGTGGGTTCGTGCCCCGGTCCGGGAGGATCCCGCATGCCATGGAGCGGCTGGGCCCGTGGGCCATGGCCGCTGGGCCTGCGCGTCCAGAGCCTGTGCTCCGCAGCGGGAGAGGCCACGGCAGTGAGAGGTCCGCGTACCGCAAAAAAAAAAAAAAAAAAAAAAAATTAGGTGCTTATAGGGTGAATTCGTGAATAAGAAAATAATCAGAAATATTATCACCTCTAAAACAGGACCCAGGTCTTGGTTATACTTGGGCCCTTTACATATCACACAAGGCAGAGACTCAGCAAACACTCATTAAATGAATTTTGGGGGGTGGGGTGTGAAGCAAGGAGAAACAGATAAAACCAGACTTACACACAGACCTGGTTTGGTGATCTTATTTCTGAGTTGGGTTTTATAATAATTTCTTAAAACTAGAAAAGTAAATCAGTGTCTAAAATTAGTCTGCAAACCTATCTTTTCGTGAGCACAGCTGATTTAAGCCTTAAGCTCTAAGGGACAGTGCTAAGGCTAACAGGTTTCCCAGGGCCTTTATATGGGGAGAATGCAATCAATGTTAATTCAATTGAACTCCATGACAGACTACTAATTCCGTCTAGTTACTGTCCCGTTGGCCACAAGGTAAGAGAATACTGATGGGTCTGAATAAATTCATGACAACTATAAAAAGAACTACTCTAAGAATGAGTCAAATTGATGATGGGTTTTCTTCCTGTATGAGAGGTAGTATTTATTATATGGACATGATAGTGCAGCAGCATAAAATAATAAATGGACACTGACTAATCATGTGCAAATCAACACCACATCTGGGCCTGGGGCTACTGAGTAACTGGAGATATCACAGGGACAAAAACTTCAAAAGTTACGGCTGACGCCCTTAGAGAATTATGAAAAATTTAAAGAATTACAGAGGATAATGAAAACATATGCCAATTTCTATGAAAAGCAAGAAAGCAAAGCAAATTAAAACCAAACAAAAAAACCCAGTCAGTTTAAACATTATGTCAGGTTAAAAATTAAATCTGCACTGTAATCGGAAAGGTGAGGACTAAGCAAAAACACTTAACTTTTAACCATTAGAGGCTATTCAGATATGGCACATGCAATTGGTAAAAACAATAACAACAACAAACAAAAACAAGATGAAGAAGATGCATGAGAGGCAAGTGCTGTCTCTCATAAACATAAAAGGAGCATAAACATTTCTGAAAAGAAATATTATCATGACGAAGTTAAGGCAAATAAGAAATGACGGAGACATTAAATTCTGGCCTAAGTAAATGAGCAAAGATTCCCAAGAGGAAAAGAATATGCAATTTAAAAATAATCCCAAACTACTAGAGAAAAAAACCCAGGGTCAGACTGAACCTGTTTAAATCCCAAATATCTCTGAGAGCAGGAAATAATTCTGGATGACTATAAACCCTCTAATTTGCTTGAAGCAAATGGGGCTGGTGTTTTCATTTCTTTCACTGACTTTTTTGTTTAAGGTCACATTTATTACAAATTTTAGCTGGTATTAAAAAGTCACAAAGTCAATAACGGATAAAGCCACTAAGCGTGCTTCTTTAGAAAGATTTAAGAACAACAACAACAAAAAGGGAATGTCACATGCTTTTAAGACTACAGACCTTTTAATGTTTACGGCTGCATTTTTAAAAGAAGTAACTTCTATATTTTACATGGTTGGTTCAATACACTTCTAGCGAAAAGCACTAATTTTGAGGGGAAGAAATTTTAGTGTAACTATATCTAACCCAAGAGCTTTATTTAGGTCATGTTATAACAGATTATCATAGATGTTATACAAGTAGCAATAATTTAATACTCCTGAAACTTAGAGTACATTCTATCTTGAGAGTTACAGGATCTACTCTCTTCTCGGCCATGAGTATTATAAGCCTTTTCCTCCTAATTAATCTGCAATTAATTCAACCAACCTCTAATTAGTTTTCTACAACTTTACCCTACTTAGGCAATAAAGCAGTCTCTAGACTGGGTTTTAAACCTGGGCTAAAATAGACTTCTACAGAACAAAAATGGTTCTGGGATTTCTCTCTGTAGTGTAATTTAGATGTCATATCTAATTTGCTGTCATGACTATTGTTTCACTGCGCAATTTGTATGTCGTTTTGAATGGTAAAGACATCATAGCTTTATTGAATTAAACCTTCTGTCTTTAGGGTCTGATGTTACATGTTGGTGTGTGTATGTTTATGTCTCAAAAGCTCCTTTTGACATCAAGTAATAGTAGAAAAGGATTATGCTCTTTTGATATGTTTGCTCCCATCTTGGTAAATATAAACACAAACTGGGGGGGGAAAGCCCTCTTCAAACTAAAGAAACAGAATTTTAAATAATACTAATAATAATATTACTACTACTACTATTATTATTATTATTTTAAAGACAGAGATAGCTAACTAAGCCATTCACATTACAGAAGTATAGAGGGCCTGGCCGTTTTGTAACCTTAATGGCTTGACTGTCAATTCTATTAACCAATTCTTTCCTAAGAACTTTCCTTTTCATTGACAGTTTTTGTGATGCTACCTCAAATATAAGATATTACTCTTACCACAATTCCATAAACACAAAGAAATTCAAACGCACCCTGGTTTAACTCATAAGGAACAAAGGCCATCTTACCTATATTGCAATACGCAGTTTAGTGTTAGTCTGTTTGTAACGGTCTTTCTTCTCCTGGCCTTTGGGTTCAAGTTCTAAACTAAAGTCAGGACTAAGACTAACCACGGAAAGCCTTCCAGTAGACCACTGGAATAGATAGCCTTTTAAGTAATTTTTAGTGCATGAAATTTCATAAAGTTTTTACTAGATAATTACACTTCCTGATTTTGTAATTAGTGGAAGTACAGGCAATTACATAATAATTATGATAGTAATTACGTAATTAAGATGTATAATTATGTAGTAAAAAACATCATGGAAATAAAACCATCTACTGTGTAAGCACAATACATTTTAAAAGTAAATTCACTAGCTCAACTGTTTAAAAATACTTTTCTTCAAAATAAAGTGATTAGCTCACATTATGGTGTAACTGCTTGAAAATTATTTAATATTTTTTCCCTCATTGGTGATAGAAATATATATTTTTTAAAGTACATGAAAAAAATCTTATCAGGTTTTCCCGGCTCTCAAACACTCAAAAAATGACAATATGTTTTGCAAATGAAGACCATCAACCACAGCATTATCACCTAGATAATGCCCTTGTTTCTGCTGCTGTACTTGTCACTACAAAAGGGACAAGGAACCTGCTCACTGAAAAGACATACTAGGAAAGGATTTTACAAAACTTGCAACACATCTGTTATCACAGCATGCTTGTGAGTCCATTTCTACATAAAAGTGCAAAACTTGAGTGCATATTCACAGAAATGGCCTTTTTATTCTTACACTACATTACAGAGAGAAATTACACTACAGAGAGAAAAGGCACGTTATTAGAATCTGGAAGTTTGTTGCCCAAACACATGGCAACGTTGTCATATACAACTTTCGCCATCCTAAAGAGGATAACAGAAAATATACAGAGACAAGACACCTCCACTACGGGCAAAGCAACTATGGTGACAATTCCCTGGAAAATGTAGTTTCTCTTCTGTCACACTGTAAAGTTGTCTTTAGTTAAACAACAAAACAGAAACAAAATTAGCAGTAATCAGAGAGAAAAGCAAAGCAGTATGAAGGGGCTCCAGGCTGCCATAGGAAAATACCAACTTTGTCATTCTTGTACTGAGCGTAAAAATACAACAGAAAAGTCAGCAACAGTAGGAAAAGTAAATTCCAAAGTAAATTTTGTAGTTCCAAAATTAAGAAATAGAATCTTGTTTTCATTTCAAAAAAATTCTAGTTCGATGCCTTGAAATCTTTACAAGCATACTAAATCAATGTTGTAATGAGACCCAGAATGTGGTGACTGGTGGGCACATACAGAGTAACCCTTGTATGAAGTGGCTATAGAGCTACATTCCAGTTTTCTCTTTCATAAGCCACTCATCTTGAGAAGCTGAAAGCCATTCTGAAAATCTTAATGTACTTCTCTGTTGTTCCTTCTAGTTACGAAGAAACAGTGGAGGAACGCATGCTTTCTTGCTTTGCCCCCCTCTCCTAGCTCTTCTCAGGCTACTACATTTTTAAGCCTAATTACAGAATATATTTCAGAAGACTAGGCTGTCATGCCAATTCCACCTGAAACCTGGCTAGGCCTTCTGTGTTCTGCCCATTTGTCATTTTAAAGTTTTGCCAAATGGATGGCCCCAATCAATGGATGAATAGAATGGAAGTAGGCTTTAGTTACTAAGGAGAGTGTCTTGAATCAGTGCTTCTCAAACTTTAATATGCCCAGGAATCACCTGGGAATCTTGTTAAAATGCAGATACTGATGCAGTAGGTCTGGGGAGGACCTGATATTTTTGCATTCCTAAGAAGTTCCCAGGTGATGCCTACACTGCTGGTATACTGATCACTCTCTGAGTAATAAGG
This sequence comes from Mesoplodon mirus, assembly GCF_964341445.2. Taxonomy (NCBI): domain Eukaryota; kingdom Metazoa; phylum Chordata; class Mammalia; order Artiodactyla; family Ziphiidae; genus Mesoplodon; species Mesoplodon mirus. The sequence goes on along the minus strand of NC_138981.1, from coordinate 23,088,874 downwards.
CATTATGTTTGATTTGGAAAAAAATGCAGGGAGAAAAAAGCTGACCTGGGTTCATCTGTGTTATTTTTTTCCTCAACTGCTAAACTACTGGAATCATTATTTCAAGTTGAACAAAACATTTCTTTGTAAAATTTCAGTTCTTATAATTTGTTTCTTGTTATAAAAGCAGTATATACCCAGATTATATAAAGAAGAAAATAAAAATTATCTATAATCCACCCACAGATAACAGCTGTAAACAATTCTAGTGTTTCTTACTAATTTTTCCGCCTTGCATATAAACTACAAATTAGAATCATAATGGTTACTTAGTTTTGGACTTTGACCTTATATTGTTAGTATTTCTCTAAGTCATTAAAGATTGAAACTACATAATGTCTAACAATAACAATACTCCCCCAAAGTTCAGGATTATATGAACCACTTTTTCTATCATCAGAATTCTTTATGTGTTTCTACAATCACTTCCTAATCATGAATTGTTCTGAACTGCCACGTTAGAGCCTCCCATGATAAAAATCCACTTAAACTAATGAAAGAGTTAAAAAGAAAAAGAAAAACCCAAAACCTCAGATCATTTTTTATTCGTAAGAAAATGAAACAAAAGTAAAATGGACTGCCCATTTCAAAATCAGTTTCTTTAACGAAAATGTTTTTCACAATTATAAAAAATATAACTTTAAGAAGAGCAAATTGGTATTTAAGTGAAATTCTACCTTTACTTTTATATGTATTTGGTAGGTATGAATGGTTTTGTGTATGCTCTGTTATTATTTATTAGAAACAGAGAAAAGGTTCATTTCTAAAATTCAGTGGAATAACCCATAAGAAGAACTGGATCAGACAGGGTGTCTGACACAGCCTTCTTCTTAATGCCTCGTGAGGCTTTAACAAAGTAAATTCTAAGAATGTCAACTGGCTTAGAGAGGACTCCAGCGGCTCTTTGCTACTTGTATTTCAGTACTTCTAGCAATGATACAACTCTTTCGCTTTCGCTTTAGCAGTTCAGGAAGAGTAGAAATCCTTAACATTGAAGAGGGAGCTGTCTTAAACCCTCAGAAATCTCCAAATTCCCATATGCACTAAAGCATATAATTTTTTTCCATACAACTCTTATTTTCTGGCAAAACCCCCCCAAAAAAACAAAAACCAAAAAACCCCCGCAAAACCAAACAACAACAACAAAAAAACAAAACACTAAACCACCAAAAGAGTTTTTTAGATTCCTTAGCTTTTCAGTACTAGCTGTTGTCTCTCTTTGGGGTCCCTATTTTCCACAAGGTAATACAATCATTACCACTTCATGAGTGTAACTATTTGGCTGATGGCAAGCAGAGAACAGGACTCTGGCAGTGTGGGTGAGGGGCAGTCACCCAGGCTCACTCACTAGTTAAGTGACTTGACATTCTTTTGATTCAATTCAAATTTGGCACCAGCAAAATGAGAGCTACGACGTCACTCATCTTCAGTTATCACTTGCAAAGAGTTGAAATGACAGATATTAAATCTGAAAATGTCAAGGAAATTTACTGACATTAATTTATGGCACACCTGAGTCATGCGAGCAATACAGGAGATTGGAGAACTTTCCAGCACACTGCCATTCATGGACAGAACTAATTCCTAGGATTCACTCCTCCACAGTTCTTCAAAGTGCTTGTGCGACCTTATTTTGCACTAAGAATTCATTCAACAAATATTTACTGAGCTGGCTCCCATAGGCAAAGCACAGATCAACAAGGTACAACCCTTTGCCTCCATGAACTCAGTGGAAGAGAAAGTCAAAACAATTCAGGACCAGTCCTACAAGAAGGGCATTTCACAGGGTGCTATGGGAATGCAAAGGAAGGAAGCTTATACTACATTCAATTTCTTCATCAATATAATGGGGCACAATCCACTACCTCATGGGGCTGTTGTGAGGACCTCTGTGAGACATCTGAAAGGACGACAGGAAACTATAAAGTACCTTACGTAAGGTCAGCCTAGTTCTGGTGACACTAACGGAAACAACAAATACCTACAGACGTTACCATCAGGTATAAAGAAAAGACAAAAGAAGAGCGATGGTAACAAGAAAAGTTTAAGAAAAAACTGGCAGAACAAGCCAGTGAGAACAAAGCTTGAGAGGGGAAGTGGCTGGGAGATCTCACCGCGCTGAGAGGAGCAAGCAGCACGGCCCCTGACAGGGGCTGCCCAGTAGGCTGTGGCCCTCAGGCTGCCCATGGGCCTTTGAAAGAAGTAGGGGTGACCTGAAGAATAGTCCTTCTGGGCCTACAGGGACTCCACTGAAAAACTGGGCTTCCTAACAGATGCTTTTCAAAAGTCCACAGTTAAAGCACCATCCTTTTGCAAACACTTATACCGTAGCTCCAATTCCTTTCTACAACACAGAGTCCCAAATCCTGGTGTTCCTATTCTGGCAGGATTAACAGAAAATTCACCAAGGCGACCATGTGTTATGGGCTGAATTGTATACCCCCCACCTCCAAAGTCATATCAAAGAGGGGTTGAAGTCCTAACCCCCAGTACCTCAGAATGTGACTATATTTGGAGATAGAACCTTTAAAGGGGTAATTAAGTTAAAATGGGACACAGAAAGGTACAGAGGGAGGACCATGCGAAGACAGGGAGAAAACGGCCATCTACAAGCCAAAGAGGCCTCAGAAGAAGAAACCCTTCTGATACCTTGATCTCAGACTTCTAGCCTCCAGAACAGTCAGGAAATACATTCCGTTGTTGAAGCGACCCAGTCTGTGATACTGTGTTACGGCAGGTGTAGCAGACTAATACACCATCCTACTACAAATAGCTGACGCAGAATAAGGGGAGCTAAGCATCTGGTGAGAGAGAACAGGAACAGAAAAAAAGTGGTTTTTCTGCTTTTGTTTTTAGGAATAAGGAAAGATCAAACACTAAAGTGAAAAGGCAATTAGTGTTCAAAAGAATAAAAAGACAAGCCACAGACTGGGGTAAAATATCTGCCAAAGACACATCTGATAAAAGACTGTTATCCAAAATATAAAAAGAACTCTTAAATAAGAAAACAAACAACCCGATTAAAAAAATGGGCCAAAGACACTTCACCGAAGAAGATATACAAATGGAAAATAAGCATATGAAAAGATGCTCCACATCATAGGCCATCAAGGAAATGCCAGTTAAAACAACATTGAGATGCCACTATACAACTATCAGAATGGCTAAAATCCGGAACACTGACACCACCAAGCGCTGGGGAGGATGTGGAGCTACAGGAACAGCCACTCACGGCTGGCTGGAAAATAACGTGGTACAGCCACTTTGGAAGTCAGTTTTTCAGTTTTTTACAAAAATAAACATCAAATGATCTAGCAACTGCGTTCCTTGGTGTTTACCCAAAGGAGTTGAAAACATGTCTGCACAAAAACCTGTACATGGATGTTTATAGCAGCTTATTCATAACTGCTGAAATCTAGAAGCTACTAAGACGTCCCTCAGTAGATGAACTGATAAGTAAACTGTGGTACATCCAGACAATGGAATATTATTTAGCGCTAAAAAGAAATGAGCTACCAAGTCAGGAAAAGACAGAGGAAACTTAAAATGCATGTTACTAAGTGAAAGAAGCCAATCTGAAAAAGCTACATACTATGTGATTCCCATCACATGACATTTTGGAAAAGGCAAAACTATGGAGACAGTAAAAAACAGACAAACCAATTCAGTTGTTGCCAGGAGTTGAGGGGAGGGAGGGGTGATTAGGAGTAGCACAGAGGATTTTTAGGGCAGTGAAACTACTGTGTATGATACTGTAATGGTGTTTACATGTCATCATACATTTGTCCAAATTCACACAGTGTCTCATAGTGAACCCTATGGTAAACCACGGACTGTGGGTGATAACGATGTGTCAGTGTAGGTTCATCAAATGCCCCACTCTGGTGGGGGATGCTGATAATGAGGGAGGCTGTGCATGTGTGGGGGCAGGGGGTACATGGGAAATCTCTGTACCTTCTGTTCAACTTTGCTGTGAACCTACAGCTGCTCTAAAAATTAAAGTCTATTAAGAAAGGCAGTTAGTGGATCCCTTTCTTTGTTTCCAAAACAATTTGACCAGATCAGTGGTTTATCACACTTAACTGTATCTGAATCTTTCTGTCCGAAAAGGACTCTAAGCTCCTCCAGGGCAGGGAGCATTGGCCATCTTTGTTTTTCTGACATCTGGGATGGCACTCAAGAAATAATAGAAAATATATACACACTGTTTTTATCGTTGCCAAATAAATAAAGGCTCAGTTGAGAAAAGTTGGAGACTCTTTTTCCTCCTCTTTTTTTAAGCAGACTTAATTTAGACAACTGGGCAAAGATTTGAATTGATTCATGTCTCCCCCAAACAGTTCACTTATCACTACTCAGGCCAAGGCCTCCCTGGGATGAGGCAGCCAAATGGGACCATTATGTGCTGCCATCACGGAAATGGATTTTTACTTCATATATTGCCACTATGTTCCTCTAAAACTTCTTTTGGATCTATTATGCCATCTATGTACATTCTGGAGCAGTTACAATCCCACAGAAGTCTTTGGACTTTGTGCCAAAGTCCCACAGAAATAAGATTTTAAAACTGTTATGTAGTTACGGTGAATATGAAGTGGATACTTCACCAACGTGAGTCCCTTACCATCTTAAAGGAAAGGGAAAACTACCAAATGGGGTTAATTCACATTATGGACTAATGGCCTGTAAACCTTTGTTTGAAAAGCAAAGCACAGGAAAAAGCTTTGACAAGAGCTACTTTTCACCATAAAAATAAACCTCTTTCCAATAATTTGTGGGTTTTTTCCAAGTCAAATTGCCACGTTTCAAACACAGATTAAAACCACAATCCAGTTACAACCTTTAAAATACGGGCTTTATAATGGAAATGGTAAAACTATCCTAGCGAAGGAAATGTTGCTAGGTATCAACAGTAAAGGAGAGTCTATGGTAAATACTTTACGTGCCAGTTTCAGGGCACTTGTTGACAGACGATACTTAGATTCCATTCTCAATAATATAACTGTGTGTAACGACTGCCATTTTTCACAGGACTTTTTTTTTTTTTTTGCGTTACGCAGGCCTCTCACTGTTGTGGCCTCTCCCGCTGCAGAGCACAGGCTCCGGACGTGCAGGCCCAGCGGCCATGGCTCACGGGCCCAGCCGCTCCACGGCATGTGGGATCTTCCCGGACCGGGGCACGAACCCGCGTCCCCTGCATCGGCAGGCGGACTCTCAACCACTGCGCCACCAGGGAAGCCCTCACAGGACTTTTGATGTTAACATCTATTGGTGTTCTGGCCTTGGTCCAAATTGAACAAATATATTTGCCCTCTGGATGCCACAGATTTTCAATTCATTTTAACAGCAAATCTCCCTTGAATGGCAAATCAGAAAGAAGAGAGCACTTCACTCCAACTTATAAAGTGAGAAGTGAATTTTACATATGTTACATTAATTTACACTTATGGGAGTTTCCCCTGTAACTGTTCACTTATGGACTGTAAGAATATTCTTGTTCTCCAATTGTCCCCTATGGATTACAACCTGTGTTCAATTCTCTCGTACTTAGAAACTATCCAAATCATGTGTTCAGAACTGTCTGGGGGGACTTTCTAAAAAGTTGAGCTTCCCAAACTCTACCCCACACCTTCTGAACTAGAATTTCTGGGTGTAGGATCCATAGACTTGCACTATTATATGCCAACAGGTGACTTGTAGGCAAGAGTGTATCAAATATCCCTTGTTAGAAAACCTCTGCTCTTGGACTACGGGTAAGCATGACCCAGCGTTTCAGTTTATATCCCACCACCAACACCCTAACACCCCTTAGCATTACCAAATGATGTGAGAACGTCCAGACCAAGTAAGTTTCTGCTAGTTCACTCATTCCAAAAATGCAATTTAGGAATAATAAATAAGCAGAAGATCAAAGGAAGAATAGTTTCACTAATTAACACTCAATAAATAAAACAAAAGGCTCTAGAAACATTTCATGAAGTTCTTTCTGTCAGACATCCATTTTGTACCCTTCTTTTGCTTTATTTTCTTTGGGCTTCTGACATGTAAAAGAACGAGCCAGTAATTCACTCCATGCCGTTTTGGCTCTGAACTCCCAGATAGTGTATTTATTAGAATCAAATGACAAAAAAAGTGTCGTGATTCTTAAACTTGTGAAATGGAACTAGAGTAAATAGTGTGAGTGTACAGATTCTATCAACACTTCTCTACTTTAGTCAAGCAAGAATCTTCCAAGTGACTACTCTGTTATCTCCTATTTTCCGGGATAGCAGCATACACTCCTTGATGTTCTCTAAAAAGCTGGGGTAAGTCTCCAGTGACTTTCCAGATCACTTCTACAAGTCTCCGAGTCACTGGACTTTTTGAAAACTGCTGATCATTCAGCCCTTCAGATAAGAATTTTGGAAATGTCTGGAAGAGGAATCTGTCCCCTAGGAATCTATGAACATCTAGGGAACAATCTGGATTCAGAAAGAAGTAAAGGGGGATCAAGTTCTAATACCCAGAAAGAGATAACAAACCCGACAGAAACAGACAATGTACTCATCAGTCAGTACTTAATTCTCTAAATGCTTTACGCCTTTAAGGAAAGGTCCTTGGGGGTAAAAGAGAAACAGTTATTGTTGATACCGCAAATAAACATGGGCTAGCCACCAGTCATGAATGAAAGTTCAAAGACCTAGTTACTCATGGACTAAAGGAATATTTTCTCTATATGAATTTTATTAATTCACTGAAAATATGCTGTGGAGATAGCCCAAGTTCTTGTTGAACATCTAAAGACAAGATACTAATGTTTGAAACAACTCCTCCATCAGTTGTGAAGTATCTTATATCCAAGGACAGAAAAACCAAATAAGTCAAGGCATTAAAAAAAAAATTCTAGCCTATCTTTGTAAATGGAAGAACTGGAGTCAATTATGACTAGAACTGAAAAGAGTTTAAGACCAAATCAAGGGCATGGGGATTCTTACGTGAGGAAATCCAGAAGTATTTGTAGGTTTCTATATGCCCTTGAGGTTGTCTCCAGCCCTAACACCGACCAACAAAATGTCGAATTGATAGGCAATGACCAACAACGTAAACACTCTGTAGGTAACTAATAAGAAAAATGTATAAACTCACCTTTTTTATTTTTCACAGGTAACAGAAAAGTTGTCAATGTGATTTTCATGTAGGAGAAAAAAACCCCATGCACTTGTCATGACATTTTCAAATAGTTTAAGTTATGTAACGAAGCTTTTCTCAGGCCATTAAGCCCCACAGTGCCTGCAAGTCTTGTGTGAGGCTTACAAGGCAGCGCCTGATCATTTGGGCTGAGGTGTCTACACGCTCTCTTAGGATGGAGTCAATAAAAGAACTCCATCCCAGCTCTCTCTCTCTCAAAATGAACCTAGGCTTTTAGTGAACAGCAGAGACATACTCCAGGTCTATTTTTTTCTGGTAATATCTGGTTTTTGTAGGTCCAGTGATCACGTTGCCTATTCTTACTTTATTACGGTTACTAAACTCTATAGAAAATAGCATTTTCAAAATATAGTATTTAAAGAGTTCTTTCTGTACCGTTCCTCCCCCAAAGCCCAGCTTTAATAGAGAACAATGTGAGGCAGGCTGTGGAGGCAAAGCTGGGGATTCCTACGCCACCGCCCCTCACGCAGGGTACGCCTGTGCTCACGACGGCCCCCATGGCCTGCTTCTGAGACAGTGGTATGATGCTGCATGAACACCCTGACACAGGAGGTCTGGCTTTTCTGATGCAAATTTCCACTTTAAACTCAAAGGTAATTACAGTATTTTAACGTACCTTTCTCATGATCGGTAGTAAGTTTCTCCAGTGCACACTCCGCATCAAAAATGTACCGGTAAAAGCACAGCTGGGTGTACAGGGACTTGTCAGAATACTGCAATATAACAGAAAAATAAATGAATATTGGGGAGGGGGTAGCTTTGGAGATCACTCAACAAGTGTATCCCCTAATTTCAACTTCCACATCAAGCAGCTTTTTTTTTAATGAAGGGGGGTGAATAAGGAGAGAATCATCCTAATGATTTGTCCCCCTCATATAACATACATACCTTTCATAATTCAAAATAAATCCTGCCACTTCGATCACAGATTACTACTTGCGAGGCTACAGACTGATTATCCCTGCTGCCAAAAAACTGATTTTGTCAAATTGCAAATTCCTATGCACCCTTGACAATTTGCACTGTTAACTGGGAAAAGTGGTACTGTGCTTCCTAACTGGGACCTGTCCAGGCCAGCAGGAAGTTAAACAATTTCTGAAAACCATTTAACATGTACTGCTATCCTATCCTATGAGCTCGATTTTATGACTCCTGGCGACGGGGACTAGCCCACAGATACAACATGGTGAATGAAGTGCAGACCTGGGAACATCCTGACCACTTGCTCCATGCTCATCCTTAAGTGGGCAACATATGACCTCTGAGAAATACCATGTGAAATGAAATAACCAAGGCTTTTCATCCCACCCATGTCAAAACAATGTTTAGTGACTTTGACAAGTTCTGATTCAACAAATCATAGCATCCCCGAGTTTATCTAGAGTCACTGTGTATTCTCCTAAGCCACTGTATCTCACCCTGTGTGGGGAAAACATCTGCAGTCAATTCAACAATCAAAGTGAGAAATATTTGGCGAATCACGTTCACATGCATTTCTATTTCTTTTAAATTGGCTGCCCTAGGAACTTACTGATACTTTCCTTCCTCCTATAGGATTAGATAGGTGGGAAACCCTTTATGCCAGAGGACAAGGAGCTATGGCTTTGGTGTCTTCTTTGGGGATGGGGGTGTGCTACCAAGGTGAAACAACTCAACGCTCAGAACTTCTTAAATGAGAAACTCAAAAGACAAGCACGTTACCAGTTCTCACCTGTTGCCTTGGATGAACGTGAAATCTAACATCAATTGAGCACCTACTATGCACCAGTAACAAAGTGCATACAGCTAACTCACACAGTAAGCACTCTACAGATGTTCGTTGGTTGAATGAATGAAACAGTGAATGGCCACGATAACCAGGTTGTTTGTACAATCCATGCAGCAGGGTCAGGTGGCACCCACAGACTAGCATTTGACTAGGAACTTAAAGAAAACCACTATCTACAACTAGATACAGAAACGGTCTTATTTTTGAAGGGAATCTCTTTGGATAACCAAGTATTAGATCCCAGGATCCTCACTGGCTATCAATGATGAAAAACTACAGCCAACTTAA
>NC_138981.1:23057091-23077091 GCF_964341445.2 Mesoplodon mirus | reverse complement strand
AACATAACAGAATTGCCTTAAACACACACACACACAACTTTATGTGCATAGAATCATACAGTTTGCATTCTCTTCTCTTTGGTTTCTTTTGCTCAACATTATATTTGTGAGATTCATGCATGTTGTTGCAGGTAGCGGGAGTTTGTTTATTCTCACTGCCATAAAGTATTTCACTGAATGGATATATCATAATCTAGCCATTCTATGGATGAAGGGCATTTAAATTGTTTCCAGCTTTTTGGCTATTAAGAATGGTGCTGCTACCTGTATTCTTGTACACACCTCTGAAGTACATATGTGTACATCTCTGTTGATTACCATTACCTAGAAGTGGAAATGGTGGGTCACGGGGCATGCCAAAACTGTTTCCAAAGTGGCTGATTTTCGACTGACTTTCTTTTGAACTACTTTGACAACACAGTCTTTTACTTTAGCTTTCTAAGACTGCTGTATGGTGATAACCAGTCTTCTCTCGCCTGGCCTCATCTGAAGGGACAGAGAAGAAGTTAGCTAAAACTATCTTGGTATCAACTTGAAAATAAATATAACTTGCCCCTGAATGAAATTCCTTGGGGTGTGAAGAGTTGGGCTCACGACCCTAGAGATTAGCCACAGCAAAATCTTAAACTCAAGTGATCTTCCTTGTACAACCTAGAACATTCAAGGCCTGCCTTCTCACAGCAACTGGTATAAACTCATAAAAGTCAAATTCATTTGGTTTAAGCCTGAATAGTATCAAACCAGGAAGGAAAATAGGCTGCCCCCAAACCCAAAATGTACTCCAGAAGTATTTTTTGATCATTAAACAAACATTCTTCCTCTTTTATGAGCACAAATAAACCAGCACTGACTATAACTTTAAAATACAACGATGATGTATTCAACCCCACTACTTTGCAAAAGGTGAAGATAGGGCTTCCCTGGTGGCGCAGTGGTTGAGAGTCCGCCTGCCGATGCAGGGGACACGGGTTCGTGCCCCGGTCTGGGAAGATCCCACATGCCGCGGAGCGGCTGGGCCCGTGAGCCATGGCCGCTGAGCCTGCGCGTCCGGAGCCTGTGCTCCGCAACAGGAGAAGCCACATCAGTGAGAAACCCGCGCACCGCAAAAAAAAAAAAAAAAAAAAAAAAAAGGTGAAGATAGAATTTACTCTAGGCATCGCAGCACGAAGCAGATTCAGAACTCTAAACCCTGCTGGCACTGACAGAGACCATGGAGTACCATGGATAGAATTTCAATCCCTCAGGCCCACTCTCAAGAGTTCTCCACATGCCCCTCAACCGCCAGCCTGGCCACAGACCCACCCCGCTCCTTCCCACCTCCTGTTCCAGGCGGGGAGGCCGCGTGCTCCCGCCCTCCTCTGTGCCCTGGCCCAGGCAATTCTGCCCTCCCTTTCAGGCCCATCCTTTCAGCCTTGCCTAAAGACCCAACTCGGTTTCTACCTACCTCACCAGACCTCAAAGTCGTTGCAGTTTCTGGGAAGCCTTCGTGCCTCCATGCTTCGGTTTGCCCACTTTTTGCCTGACAGACCTAGTCACCTCTCCTCTAGAATCCCATGCTTCACCACACCCCTCCAGCCCAGAGAACACACTCCAGTAGTCCTTACCGGTGTGATCACCCTCCCGCCTCCTAGGATGTGAACTCCTGAGGGCAGGGAGTGTGTGTAGTCCCCTGTGCACTGTGGGTGCTAAGGCCAGAGCCGGGCATGCGGTTGGCCCTCAAGGAAGGTTTGTGGAAGGAAGGGATTCACGGAACCCATCTTCCACCTCTCACTGAGCCTCAGCATATGACCTAATGACACAACACTAGTCCCTTGAAATGATTTCTAACATTTCCTGTGTGTATCTCCCCATGGCAGACTGGCTCTGGGGTCAGACTGAATCTGGTCTGAAAGTCAGTTCTGCCACTTGAAAGGATTGGGTGACCTTGGACACGATGCTTAACCTATTCACACATCAATTTCTTCATCTATAAAATGAGGCTAATAAACCTCTCAGGAATGTTGTAAAGATAACGAACTAATATGTATGTGTCAATCCCAATCTCCCAATTTATCCCTCCCCCCCCTTTACCCCCTGGTAACCATAAGTTTGTTTTCTACATCTATGACTCTACTTCTGTTTTGTAAATAAGTTCATTTGTACCTGTTTTTTTAGATGCCACATATAAGCGATATCATATATTTGACTTTCTGTGTCTGACTTACTTCACTCAGTATAATAATCTCTAGGTCCATCCATGTTGCTGCAAATGGCATTATTGCATTCTTTTTTAGGGCTGAGTAATATTCCATCTCTCTCTCTCACACACATACATACCACTTATACACACTACTATATATAAAATAGATAACTATATATAAAATAGATAACTAATAAGAACCTGCTGTATAGCACAGGGAACTCTACTCAATACTATGTAATGGCCTATAGTCAAAAAGAATCTAAAAGAAAAAGAGTGGATATATGTGTATGTATAACTGATTCACTTTGCTATACACCTGAAACTAACACAACATTGTAAATCAACTATACTCCAATAGGGACTTCCCTGGTGGTACAGTGGTTAAGAATCCGCCTGCCAATGCAGGGGACACGGGTTCGATGCCTGGACCGGGAAGATCCCACATGCTGCAGAGTAACTAAGTCCGTGCGCCACAACTACTAAGCCTGTGCACCATAACTACTGAGCCCGCGTGCCACAACTACTGAAGCCCGAGCGCCTAGAGCCTGTGCTCTGCAACAAGAGAAGCCACCGCAGTGAGAAGCCCACACACAGCAACGAAGAGTAGCCCCTGCTCACCGCACCTAGAGAAAGCCCGCACGCAGCGACGAAGACCCAACGCAGCCTAAAAAAAAAAAAAAAAAAAATTGTTCCTTTAAAAAAGAAATAGTAGCTAAAAAAAAAAACCCTGCTATCTCTACTGTTTTAGTTAACATATGCCTTTAGAATTCCAGTACCCCTCAATTTCCATACACCTTTAAGTCTTATATAAATTATTAGTCTTGATTACAAAAAGACTGAGATATGCTTTCTTGTTTTTCCTGCCACTCAATTAAATTGGTTTACTACCCATTTTATTTGCAATATCTGTATTAACTTAGCTTTTTTTTTTTTTGCAAATAGAGAACAGAGGGTGAAAAAAAATACTGGATTGCCAACTCCACTGTACTTCTTTGCAAAGGAAATTATTTCCATAGGCTACAGAAATAACTTATTTGGATTACTTCAATTAGTTCTAATACAAAACATTGCCACCACTTCATTAATCAGCCGTTTGTGAGGGTTACTTTTCCAAGAAGTCTTTTTGGTAATTTGATTAGGAAGAATGGTAGTGCACATTATCATCTGATTCAGTATGTCCATCAAGTAGACAATTTACAGTGAGTTAGTTCTTGACAACGATGGGCTTATTTAAAAAACACACACACGCAGCAATTTCTTCATTTTAGAATCCTAGCCCTATTTTTTTTTGGTAAAGATGAAGTTATTTTTCAATGTCTTTAGCAGCACACGGTGCTAAATAAGCATCAGGAACTATTTCAGTGCTTTAAGAGGCATTTCACTCTTTGCCTCTCCCCACAGACAACCCCCCCCCCAACGAATGATGCAGTAATTAAAACCTAATTATTATCTTCATTTTAAACAAAACCTAAAGTGAATACCAATTAATAACAACATACTAATGAGCATCTGCTGTGATGAAATTGAATATGAATGTGCAGCAAATTTCGGGTAATTTATTTTTTTTAGGGAAGTGCCACTGGTCGCATTCTGCTGTTAGAAGATTATATAGAATGTACACCATTTTCTATTAAGTCATTCTGCACATGGCAATTTCCATCTTAGGAGACAGGGCTGGCTTTAACGCTGCAGATATTGAAATACCCAAATACTGGCCATGAGGTCCTCACTGGGACTGGGGATAATTCTAGGATTCTACCTTGAATTTACTGCCCTCCTTTTTTAAATGTCATATTTCTAGGTTAACCCCATGCCAAAAAACAAACAAAAACCCCAAAAGATTTCAATTTGCCCCCATCCTACATATAATCATGTATTAACATCAGGATGAGAAATGTAAATACAAATTTCTAACCAGAAGAAATAATAATATAAAAATAAAGGTTTGTAAGTCACCTTGGATTCCACTGGAACCATAAGATGGCCTAGAAACACTTATGCAAGTAGGAGAAACCCTTGATATCTGGAAGTACTAAAGTAGTCAACTATGTTCAGATTCATTGAAGTCATTAACATCACCATACCAAGAAGCAGAACGTCGAGACAGAATGAGGTTCTCTAGATTACAGTTTCAATCTCCATATCTATAGTATGGACGAGTAGCACTAGAGATCAGTGTTTTTCAAGTATGTTCCATCCACATGCCTCAGAGGCTTCTCCAAAGGTTTGATTCTGATTTCACTGATTATATATTCATTGTAAAAAATTCAAAACAGGCATATTCACATGTACTACCTCCCAAATTTTAAGACATGTAAGATCCCAACATATTAACTGGTGTTCTCACTGACAAACGAAAAAAAAAAGTTATAAAGTTAAAAGACACTTATACTGATACAAATCTTATTTATCTTTTTTATAGTCGGGGATTCTGCATGAAATCTTATTTGGAAAAAAATGGTTTCCTAGATTAGACCAGTTTCTAGGGTTTCTTTCTAGATCTAAACTAGACTGAAAACTACTTTGACTTTGTTTCCCTGGCACATTCGCCTAATATATCTAATCTGGCTAAAATAAAACTCCTCTATCACTTCCCAACCCCCCCCCCCCACAAAAACAGGCAAAATCGACATCTAGAATGTTTGGCCAGCTTTCTAATACCTTAATAACTGGCCCCTAAGGGTCTATGATGAGCAATATCAACAGTTACTAAAATAAATGCACATGGCCACTGTAAATAAATTGATGCAACATTTAGGATGAAAACTTAACCTTGTAGTTTGACCTGGATGTTAAGGTGAACTCTGGCTTAGGTGACATCTCAGAACAAGTTCCACCTCAGATGGAGAACTAGAACAAGGCTGTTATGGCTGACCCAAGGCAAGCCAAAGTCAGCCTCCCTTCACACCACTAGGCACTGTGCTCAGCAGAAAGACTGCTGTCCACTCATTGAACAAATTGAGCATCTACCACATGCCAGGCACTGTTCTAGCTGCTAAAGCTATACCAGAGAATGAGAGAAACAGGATAAGATTGCAGGAGCATATAGCCCGGTGTGGGTGTGACTTTTCCAACACTGCATTGCAGTCAAATGTGGATATTTCCATTTATCTACTCCCTTCTCATGGCAGCCACTCTCCCTAACTTTTTAATGGCATGTTTACCTTCCACTTCCTAACAGAATTATTTGCATGTTTTAATTTCTGTGCTACACTGAGAGGTCTCAGATGATCATATTCAATTTTAAATTCATGTCCCTTGCACTTGTATGTTAGGCTTTTCAAAGCATTTGATCTTCAAAACAGGTCTGTCACATAGGAGGGAAACTAGAATTATCTTCCCTGTTTGACAGAGCTCATCAAGGTGAAGCCACCTGTTCATGATCCCAGATCTGCTCAATGAAGGGGGCAGTAATGGCCAGTTTGAAAACCTCCTAGAAACTGATGGAGTCAAAATTAGAAGGATGGTTCGTGGCTAGAATCAAGGTTTTTTATTGCCAAATGGCATCTTATATCTTGGCCTGAACGCTGGTGTAGGATTAATTGAGGTTCAATTTTAAAGTACATACATGCATGCTATTTAAAGTGGACAGAGATTTCCTGAATGCTATCGATGTGTTAAATCACACTACGCTAAAGGAGAGGCTTGATGAAGTTTAGCATGACGTATTAATATCCATTTGACACTTTCTAGTTTTCAGCTCCAGCTCCCCTGCATTATGCTTTCTCCCATTTGATCTTCAATAAATGAACTAGCTATTCTGATTATCCTCATTTTACAGATAAGGAAGCTGAGACTCAAAGAGGTTATGGGACTTGCCCTAGGTCACGCAGCTAGCAAGGGGCAGAGCCAAGACCTGATCCCAGGTTTCCAGTGTCCAAGCCCCTTGATCTCTGTAATATGCCACTGTTCATTCATGCACTTTCAACAATGTCATTCGGCGTGTTAATCGGTTCTTTTGTGGATAGTTTTCAACCTGAAATACTTGCTTAGTGCACCAGAGAAGCAGTCTATTATAGGCACCTGGTACCTTGCTCACGCAGTTAGGCTATGGCAATGCCAAGACTAGGGCACAGCCCACCATGAGTCGAAGTGGCTGGAGCACAGGGCCAAAGTGAAGGGCATTGGCCTGGGGGCTAGAGGTGGAGGCTGCAAGGAGAAACTGGCCAAGCCAAATAAAAAGCTTTCCAATGTGTATCATGGTTGCACTGGGGACACAATGTCTGTTTCTAACAATTTAATTTTCTAATTTTTGCTCACCTTCATTCTGAGAAGCACCTTTCAGAAACTGAGTCTCTGATCGGAAAGATGTCAGAATCTGAGTTCTTAAAAGTAAAGTTTATGTTCCATACAGATCTCTGTACATACACTTGAGAAAAATTTCATCTGGACATAGAAATTCCTATTAGAACATAAAGAGCCTTTCCTTTCCTCTGTCTTACAAATGGAAAAACTAAGGCTCAGAGAGATCAAGTAACCTCTCCTCCCATTTATAAATAGGTGGGGGGAGAAACTCCACCTCAGCGCACTGTTATGAGGATTAAATGAGATAAGATGTGTGAAACACTTAGTATAGTACCTGACATACAAGTGGTAAGTAGTGAGTCTTGTAACTTTTTATTAGCTATGAATACTTGCGTCTGGGAAGTTTCCTGAAATAAACCAAATAGGCACCTGCAAGAACTTGACCTTTTTTTTTTCTTTTTTAATTTTGGTGAACTTCATTCAAGAGCCAAGGCCAAACAATATACTCTTATAATTCTGAGTAAAAGTCTTTGATTATGTAAGCAAATTAAAAAAAAAAAGGATTGGGCCTCCCTGGTGGCGCAGTGGTTGAGAGTCCGCCTGCCGATGCAGGGGATACGGGTTCGTGCCCCGGTCTGGGAGGATCCCATATGCCGCGGAGCGGCTGGGCCCGTGAGCCATGGCCGCTGGGCCTGCGCATCCGGAGCCTGTGCTCCGCAACGGGAGAGGCCACAACAGTGAGAGGCCCGCGTACCGCAAAAAGAAAAAAAAAAAAAAAAAAAAAAGGATGGAGTGGTAAGATTTCAGTACCAATCACGATAAACAAAGACTTGACTTGATTTCTACCTCTCCAACAGGCTGAAAGAGGACAAAATATTTCCTCACTTTTAATCTCTTCATAGCTAATATAGCAGTTCTGTTTAAGGTACTGTAACCCCCTTGAGGACAGAGATCCTATCATTAATATCTCAGGACTCCCAAGATCCTGGCATAGGGAGGATGAAGACGCCAACAACGTAAGCTCTTTAGAAGAAAGGTGCTAAGTAAAGCCAAGGTATTTTAAACTGTTAAATGTGAAAATATGAAATGAGGCAAGTACAGTGTGGTTGTTAAGAGCACGGACTCTAGAACCAGTCTGAATTCAAATCCCGGCTCTACCACTTAGTAGATACGTGATCTTGGGCAAGGCATCTAACCACAATCTCCATTTCCTCATCTGTAAAACAAGGATGACAACAGTGCCTCATAGGATTATGGTGCAGATTAAGAGTTTAAATAGAGAAAATGCGTACAACAGTGCCCGAAACAGCAGGTAGCATTATGTTTGCTTTACAACTTTTTTTGGTTAAATGTGGCTACAAAAAACCCTTAATGTATCTCGATACCCTTTGTTTTGTTCTACTGTCTCTGTATGTCAGCCTATAATGAGATTATACACCTTATAAGCTATTAGAAGACAGAAATTGTAGCTATGAATGTAGTTTTAAAATAATTGACAGCGTCACAGAATACCACAGGCTCACATATATAATGATGCTGAGGAATATTCAAGAAATGGTGGGGTGTTTTTCGTTTTGTTTGTTGTTAGGGGAGGTCAGTTACTACTTTAACAGAAAGTGAAGAGGTAGATTTTGGAGAGGTCTTGGCTGACTCCTTTCAACCTTTCTTTTTGGCATAAGGTCTTATATTAATGATAAAGGGTAAATACACCAAACAGTGGATAACTGTGTGGCTTCTGCAGTCACACAGGCTCTCCTTCAAATCCTGGCTCTGACATTTATCGTAGGCAGAGTCCTAGGATGAGTCAACCTCTCCAAGTCTCAGTTTCCTCATCTGTAAAACACCCATGCAAGTTCTGTGAGGATTAAATTGGATAATGCATATAAAGTGTCTGGCACAAGTGTACTGTCTGGCACATGGTAAGCACTCAGTTCACCTTAGCTATCATTTAAGCGTTATACTCGGTAATACTCTTGCCTTGATTCTAAGACACCTATCATCACATTTGAATGTTTCTGAAACAAAGATTTGTCTTATAACTGCTGTCTTTGCTAACAATTTTCTTCTCCCCTGAAAGGCTGTTACTAAATCAGTGGTGTGTCTTATAATTGATGTTATAAACAGATGTAACATTTACGCCTCCCTTGTTCTCCTAGTTCATTAGTTAAGACTCAGTTCTTGATACTATTCAGTTCTACTGGTCAGACTACATTAGGTTGTTATACTGTTCTAGTCAGCTCAGTCAATGAAATAAATCCATATAACTTATACCTAACAGGGCCACTAGGCTTTAAGGCTACAGACTCCCCATCCTAAGCAGCCACCATCAAAATACAAGATAAGAATTAAATTCTCTTACTGATAATTTATTGGAGTCCAATGGTTTGGATGTCCTACAGGAAATTTCAGGTAGCTATTAACATAATTTAGTTACTGAAACTCATTACACATCCAAAAGACTCATGGTAGATAGATGTCTTATGATTTTCCTCCATGATGTTTTGTACAAGAAGTTATTCAGTAATAAGTCACTGTAGTTATACTTTTCCAATGTCAGTAAATTAATTTTCACAACGAAAAAAAGTAACAAAAGGAAGGGTATTAACGTACATGCACGTGTAATTCACTAATTCCTCATCTGAATTCTTCCAATTTGCCAGAATTATATTAGCACTGCAAAAACAGAGCCAAGAAAAACTAGTTTGGCTGCTCTTTGCCCTTTCTTTCTATAGTGCATTAGAAATTACAGTATTAGACACTTGTTTAATTAGAAACCAGCCTTGTTTGTATTCAAGACCCGGTCTTTCCTACTGAAAGCTTACCTAGGCCACCTTCTACTTACAATAGGAAACCAAACCATTCTATACAGAGGTGTTAAAACAAGCAAAACACAAACTGGCTAATGGACTTTCCTTGGAATAAAATGCACAGGCATGAGCGTGTTCTCTCCCGACTACTTTCACCTAAAAAGGAAGGAAACAGTAATTTCCTGTAAATTTTTTTAACAAAAATTTGAGACCTAGGAAATTATATGTGGAAAGATCAGAAAAACAGAAACAAAAATCCTGCCCAGGCTCTATACATCTAGGTCTCAAAGCATGGGATGCCCTTTGATAATATATCCCACTAACACTCTCCCCTTTTAAAAACTGTCCTCAGGTACCTGGGATAGGCTTCATCCCAGCCACAACAGATTTAGGTCCTATTCCAGTGTCTTTCGGTCTTACCTCCCATGCTCTATCATACCCTATCTGGCGTTTGCACAGAAAGTTCAAGCATCAACAATGAACCATTCCTTAGTTCCTAAGCCTATGTTATGCCTGCATCTTCTTGGATTCCTTGGCAGGTTGCACTGACATGAAAAAGTGTCTCGTTTCTTCTGCATTCCTCCTGGCTCCACTTGTTCTGTACTCCTCAATGACTGTAACCGAAGTGTCTCAGTTTGAGCTCCAGCAGGTTTGTTTCTCTCAAGTCGTTTGTCACCGCTCACCTATCTCACTTGAGTCACCGCCACCTTGGATATACACACTGTGGTGCTCAATTATTTGGATGCAGTTAGTTCGCTTCCTTGTTCTTCCTCTTTCCTGCCTTGGGCCACTTCACTTCTCAGTCGTTTTTCAACCAGCAAAGTGAGAAAAAGTAACACACCTTCCTGAAATATGGTACTGGCATAGAGCAGGTATTCAATAAACACTGTTCCAAAATATTGAGTAAGTAAAGCATGAAATAAAGCAAATGTTTTTTTTTTAAGCAATAATCTAAATAAAGGCTCAGAGGGACAAGTGGAGATGACTGGTTACAAATTCAAGTTCTCCTTATTTGTGAATTTCATCTTTCCAGGTGAGTGGTTTTCAAACATTTTCTCAGTAATAGAACCTATTGTTATAGATGAACTTTAATAGAGGAAGCTCATAAATAAAACAGGTAATAGTGGAAATATTCCAGGGGTATCTTTGGATAAGGTCAGGGGCCTCACCCATAGAACACAACTTCAAACTCTTAATTCTAATAAAATCCCACGAGGTATATGCAGAACGTAGGAGCTAGAGCCCTACGTTCTCCAAATAGGCCCATTAGTTTTGTGAAGAAATGAAAAGGGCAAATTGGTACAACAATCAGCTGAAGATGAGGATGTTAATTTGCTAAGCCTACTATGGAACGGTGTAAATCACAACCATTATAAAAGAAAAGAAAAGAAAACATCTTTATTGGAATATTGTTCTCCTTTAGAGCTGGCGTAAGTGGGCAGAAGCCTGGAGGCAGCTTGAGCATTCAGTCATACACAGGCCTGTGGGAGGTCCCACCCACCAATATTACTCCACCCTAATCTATTTCACCTCACTCAGACACACTGTTTAACAGTTGTGAATGTAAAATAACCTTAACCAGTAATTTCAAACCAGGAGAACAAAAGGAACATGATTGAAACTAATTTACATTTTCAATTATCATTACAAAATTTAGAATTTGTGCTCATATTTTTGTGCTCTGTTTGTTTTTAAATGATCACCTTTAACTGACAGGAAGGGGTATGTGTGAAAGGGGTTCCAGAATGCTGGCTATGGCAAGATAAAAACAAACCAGGACTGAGATTCTCTTGTTCTCCATGATGCTGTGTTCCCCCCTCAATAAATAAGACAGAAGAATGGTAACTATAAGCAAATACATGTCTATACTGCATAAAAGAATGCAGAGCCTCCTGAACTCTACCATTGTTTTTAAAAATAAAAAACACCCTGCTCTAAAATCCCGAATTTCCCATTCAAAACTCTGTCATGTTTTCAAGGCTTTACTTTCTTATTGAAATGGTTAGAACCTGCATGAGTGGCCTGACACTCTGATGTCCAAATCTATCCCATCTATTTCTTAAAATCTGGGCTTAGTAAAGACCTCCCTTTGTTTTTACTTTAGCAATGAGAATATTAATGTTTTGCTCCCTAAAAGAGATTTTCGTCATAGTTGAACATTTTCTCCTTGAGTAGATTTCTTGACAAAAAGCTTAGCAGGGGCTCCCAACCACACATCTATTTAGGCGGGCTGTGTTTTCAAGGTGGCAGCTTTGGGACTTACCTCATGTAACCTCAATGCCGGACATTTAATTCATCTAATTTCTTTGTGTAAAAGGTGGTCTTTTTGCTCTATGTCTCCACATACACCCTTGTATTTGAAAAGATTTATCCTTGAAGCAGAGTTATATCTTTTTATCACCAGGCCAAAGAAATTTGATTTTCTTTAATTTTTAATTAATTAATTAATTAATTAAAAAAAAATTTTGGGGGCTGCTTTGGGCCTCCACTGTGGCATGCGGGCTTTCTCTAGTTGTCGTGAGCGGGGACTACTCTTCCTTGCGGTGCGCAGGCTTCTCATTGCGGTGGCTTCTCTTGTTGCAGAGCACAGGCTCTAGGCGTATGGGCTTCAGTAGTTGTGGCACATGGGCACAGTAGTTATGGCTCATAGGCTCTAGAGTGCAGGCTCAGTAGTTGTGGCACATGGGCTTAGTTGCTCCGCGGCATGTGGGATCTTCCCAGACCAGGCTCGAACCCGTATCCCCTGCACTGGCAGGCAGATTCTTAACCACTGCGCCACCAGGGAAGTCCCCTGATTTTCTTTAATTTTTACTTTAAAAAATTTCACAGTAAGATTGATTTGGGAGAGGGGTACAGTTCTATGACTTTTAGCACATGTAACACACATGACAATCAGGATACACAACAGTTCCATCACCCCCCAAACTCCCCTTTGCTGCCCCTTTGTACTCAGACCATTCTCTAATCCATGACAACCACTGATCATTATAGTTCTGAAATTTCAAGAATGCCATATAAATGGAATTAAACAGTACACAGTCTTTTGAGTCTGGCTTTTTTCACTCAGCATAATGCCTTTGAGAGCCATCCAAGTTGCTGGGTCTATCAGTAGTCTGTTCCTTTTTATTGCTGAGTAATACTCCATGGTATGAAAGCACCACAGTTTATTAATTCACCCATTGAAGTGTGTTTGAGTTGTTTCCAGTTTTGGGCTATTATGAATTCAGTTACTTAGAAACATTTCTGTACACATTTTTATATGGGTATAAATTCTCATTTCTCTAGGGTAAATAACCAAGAGGATTGCTAGGTCATATGGAAAGTGTATACTGATCTTTGTGAGAAATTGTCAAACTGTATTCCAGACTGGAGGCACCATTTTACATTCCCACCAGCAAAATAAGTACGAAGGTTCCTGTTGCTCCACATCCTCACAAGCACTTGGTATTGTCAGTATTCTGTATTTTAACCATTGCAATAAGTGTGGAGTGGTATCTTGTCAGGGTTTCAATTTGCATTTCCCTGATGCTAATAATGAAACAACTTTTCACATTCTTATTTGTCATCTTTATGTCCTCTTTGGTAACGAATCTGTTCAAGTCTTTTGTTTATTTTTAAATTGGATTGGTTGCCTTTTTTTTTTACTGAGTGTTTTTGAGAGTTCTTTATATATATTGGATACAGGTCCTTTGTTGGATAGGTGATTTGTAAACATTTCCTCCTAGTTTGTGGCTTGTCATTTCTTTCCCTTAACAGTGTCTTTTCCAAAGCAAAGGTTTTTATGTTGCCAAGACTTTTCTTTCCTTTTTTTTTTTTTTTTTGTGATACGCGAGCCTCTCACTGTTGTGGCCTCTCCCGTTGCGGAGCACAGGTTCCAGACGCGCAGGCCCGGCAGCCATGGCTCACGGGCTCAGCCGCTCCGCGGCATGTGGGATCTTCCTGGACCGGGGCACAAACCCGTGTCCCCTGCATCGGCAGGCGGACTCTCAACCACTGCGCCACCAGGGAAGCCCAGATTTTTCCTTTTTTTAATGAATCATGATTTTGATCTCATGTCTAAGAACTCTTCACCTAACCCTAGGTCATGAAGAGTTTCTCTTATGTGTTACTTCTTAAAGTTTTATAGTTTTATTGATACATTTGGACCTATGAATATATATTTTTAATTTCTGTATAAGGTAAGAGCTTTAGCTCAAAGTTTATTTTTTCTGCAAATGGATGCCCAATTTTTCCAACATTACAGGTTGAAAGGGCTATTCATTCTTCATTAAATTGCTTTTGCATCATTGTCAAAAATCAAATAGCCACATTTGTTTGAGTCTATTATTTCTATTCTCTTCCATGGGTCTAGGTTTCTATCCTTTTGCCAATTACACACTGTTCATTACTATAGCTTTATTTTAAGTCTTACAATTGATTATTAATTCCTCCAACTTTATTTTTTTCAATTATGAATTTACTTCCTTTAACAGATATAGGACTATTGAGGTTATCTATTTCATCTTGGATGAATTTGTATAGTTTTTGATTTTTGAGGAATTGGTCCACTATCCTTAAATTGTCAAATATGTTTAGTATTCCCTTATTATGCTTTTAAAGTCTGTGGAGGTCTAGCATTCTGGATATTACTAATTTGTACCTTTTCTCTTTTTATCTCTGTCAGCCTTGCTAGAGGTTTATCAATTTTATTGATCTTTTCAAATATTCAGATTTTGGTTTCACTGATTTTTTCTATAATTTCAATTTAATTGATTTATCTTCACTATTTCCTTCCTTCTGTTTGCTTTGGGTTTATTGTGCTCTGCTTTTCAAAAAATTTTCTTAAAGTGGAAACTCAGATTATTGATTTGAGACCTTTCTTTTTTTTGTAATACAAACATTTAATGCTATCAATTTCCCTCTAAGAACTGCTTTAGGTGCATCATCCTACTGTGTTCATTTTTTTACTTTCTCCCTTTGATCCACACCTGATTCTGACAGCATGATTATTTAATAGTTAACTGTCAAATTAACTGACTTATATTACCAACTGGGTCAATATACAATCCCTTGGCACTTGCTACTTGAGTATTTTACAGATTTTGTATGTTTCCAAGATGCATAAATAATGGTATAAGCATTCAAATATCGGTAATTGGCCTACTTTGTATTATAGTAAGCATCACAGTATATATTGTCTCAATCACTGTTTGATATGTTGTATTTTCATTTTCACTCAGTTCAAAATATTTTCTAATTTTCCTTAAGGCCTCCTTTTTGACCCATGGGTTATTTAGAAGTGTGTTGTTTAACTTCCAAGAACTTGCAGATTTTCCTGTTATCTTTCTCTTACTGACTTCTAGCTTAATTCCATTATGGTTAGAGCATATACTTGGTATGATTTCAATTCTTTTAAGTTCATTAAAGTTCTTTTTATGACCCAAATATAGTCTATCTTGTTGAATGTTCCATGTGCACTTGAAAAAAATGTGGATCATGCTATTGTTGGGTGGAGTATACTATACGTATCAATTAGATCCCATTGGTTGACAGTTCTTCTATATCCTTGCTGATTTTTTTTGATGATATTAAGGATTTATTATTTTTACTTTATATTATCTTTAATTTTTATGTTATTTTTAGGTGTGATCAAGATTTGTAACAGTAGAATATTAGAAACAATGAAAAGCCTATAGAAGATGGCTAAATAATTAATATGATATAATTAAAAATGATATTTAAAGAGTCTATAGGGCATACCTGAACTGAGACAACGACTCTCAAAGTCTCTGTTTGAATTAGGAATCCAACAGAGTCAAAAGATACATAAAGGGAGAAAGAAATTCCAAACTTCTTCTGGCTTGCGAAACCTCTCAAGTATTTCAGAAAGCAGAGATATCAGTTAAAACAATTATCAAAAGAGGGATAAATTTTTACTTGCTGATTTTTTATCCAATATTTCTATCAGTTACTGAGAGAGGAGTGATAAAAATTGCCAAGTATAATTATGAACTGTCTATTTCTCCTTTCAGTTCTGCCAGTTTTTGCTTCAGGTATTTTGAAGCACTGTTGTTAGGTGCACACAGATTTTGGGTTGTTATCTCTTCTTAGTGAATTAGCTCCTTTTTTCATTATGTAAAATCCCTCTTTATCCCTAGCAATTTTCTTTGCTCTGAAGTCTAATTTTCTGCTATTAATATAGCAACTCTAACTTTCTTTTGATTAGTATTTACATGGTCTACCTTTTGCCATTTTCTACTTTTAACCGACCTGTATCATTATATTTGAAGTGAGTTTCTTGAAGACATTTTATAGTTGCATCATTAAAAAAATACAGTCTAATAATTTCTTTTAATTGGTGTATACACATTTAGACTATTTGCATTTAATGTAGTTATTGATATGTTTGGATTTGGGTCTACCATTTTATTATTTGTTTTCTGTTTGTCCTCTCTGTTTTTCCTTCCTCTTTCCCATTTCCTGCCCTCTTTTGGGCTATTCAAACATTTTTTTTTATTATTTAATTAAATTAACTGTGGTTCTGACAACATCTCTTTGTTAAAGTTCATCATTAAAGATGACAATGTATATACTTAATTTAGAATCAAAATTCTACCACTTTATGTGGAACATAAAAACCCACATAGGTCCCTTTTCCCTCCTCTATGTTGTAGTTTTCTCACATATTAGACCTACATACGCTGAAAACCTTAGCAGACAATGCTGCAATTTTTGCTTTCACCTATCAAATATATTTCAAATAACTCAAGAAGAGAAAAACAAGTCTATTATATATACCATTACTTTTTCTCTTCCTTCATTCTTGATGTTCCAAGTTTCCTTCCAGTATCATTTCCCTTTTGTCTGAATAACTTCCTTTAGCAATTATTTCAGAGCAGGTCTGCTGGCAATGAATTCTGTTAGTTTTCCCTCATCTGAAAATGTCTTTCTTTACCTTTACTCCTAAAGATTTTTTTTTTGGCTAGATTAAAAAAAAATCTGAGTTGATAATTCTTTTCTTTTTTTCTTTTTCTTTTTTCTTTGCGCTATGCGGGCCTCTCACTGTTCTGGTCTCTCCCGTTGCGGAGCACAGGCTCTGGACGCACAGGCTCAGCGGCCATGGCTCACGGGTCCAGCCGCTCCGCGGCATGTGGGATCTTCCCGGACCGGGGCACGAACCCGTGTCCCCTGCATCGGCAGGCGGACTCTCAACCACTGCGCCACCAGGGAAGCCTGATAATTCTTTTCTTTTAGCACTTTAAAAACACTGTTCCACTTCCTCTGGCCTCCATGGTTTCTGATATGAAACAGTCATCATTTGAATAATTTTCCCTTATAACACATCATTTTTCTCTGGCTGTTTTTAAGATTTTTGACCTTTTTTTTTTTTCTCCCCCCAACAGTTTGATTATGATGTGTTCAGGAGTGAATTTCTTTGGGTTTATCCTGTTTGGGATTCACTGAGCTTTCTGAATCTGTAAGTTTGTCTTTTGCCAAACCTGGGAAATTTTCACATTATTTCTTCAAATATTTTTTTCAGCCTGGTGCTCCTCCTCTTTTTTTTGGACTCCAATGATATGAATGTTAGACTTTCTATTATTGTCCCACAGGTCCCTGAGGCTCTGTTCTGCTCAACCCCTCTGTCTCTTTCTCTCTCTCCTTCATATTGGATAATTTCTACTGATCTATCTTCAAGTTCACTGGCTCTGTCCTGTGTCATCTCCATTCTGCTACTGAGCCCACTCAGTGAGTTTTTAAACTTTGGTTATCATATCTTTTGGTTCTAATATATTTATTTGGCTCTTCTTTACATTTCCTATTTCTTTTTTCATGTAACTGTAACATCAGTGTCATTTCAATGTTGACTTTCGGGTTTTTTTTCTTCCCATTCAAGTTGGGCTTTTCCTGATTCTTCTTATACCAGATACTTTTGCATTGTATCCTGGACATTTTGAATAGTATGAGTCTATGGGTCTTACTTAAATCCTATGGACAATGTTGATGTTTTTGCTTTAGCAGGCAACTGACTTCATTAGGTTTGGGTTGTGAGTTCCAACCCACTTTCTGTGGACTGTGGCCCTGATCTCAGTTCAGCTTTCAAAACTGTTGCAGCATGTTTTTATATCTGTCCCATGTGTACACCACCCAGAAGTCAATCTGGGTTTTGGGTCGTGGCCTTTTATTTCAGTTCTCAAAGTTTTTGGTATGCTGATTAGGCTCAGATCCTTTCCTTTCAGATTGGGGGATGAGCTCCAAAGCCCACAAACAACTTTATGGGGTCACTTTCCCTGAGGTTGTGTCTGTCTATGATCTCTGTGGTACGTTCTAGTTCCCAGCAGCTAGCCAGAAAGCTTTACCGCCTTCCTTCCTTCCTTAAGTGGGGGAGGGGGAGTAACTGAGTGTTTTGGCTCTTGGTGACTCCCACTGCAGCTTCTGGTGCCACCATAAGATCACTTGGGGGCTGGAGCATGAGAATGAAAAAAAGAAAAAGAAAAAACCTGGGGGATTTCCACATTCTCTCTGGGTGTTAGGAGTTCCTTACTTCTCTAATCCATGTTCGTAACTTTGCTTAAGATCTGGATCAAAATTCTTATCTTGTAAGAAGCCTTACTTTACTAACTCTACCCTCTTTAGCGCTGATGTATTAATTCTATAATATATTGTTACTTTTTCTTTTCTTTTTCTTTTTTTGGCTGCACCTCACAGCATGTGGGATCTTAGTTTCCCTGGCCAGGGATTGAACCTGCGCCCCCTGCAGTGGAAGCAGGGAGTCTTAACCACTGGATCACCAGCGAAGTCCCTATTGTTACTTTTTAAGAACTTTTGTTTTGCTTCAAATGTCTGTGCTTGGTTCCTTATATTGAAGCTATGTAAGGGCAGAACCCATGGCTTCAAAACTTTTTTACTTGCCACACCCCAGACAAGCAGCCTGGAGAGAGACAATATTCAATAATTATCTGGTTCACAGATGTTCCAATCAGTCTTTGTAAAAATAAGAAAAATTTTGCACATTATGAGGATGAGGAGAGAACAATAAAGTAGGGGGAAAGTAAGGTACTAGTTAATCATAAATATAAAACAAGGTACGGTTGGTTCCACTACAATGCTTATTTTGAAAATGAGAATTTATTCCAATGCCATTGACATACGTCACATAATTCACATTATGCAGGATTTTGTCCATAAGAAACACTAGGTGAATGCAGAAAACTGCACCCAGATGAACCAAGCCACAGAGGAATATATGTAACACACATGTACATACACACCTCAACCCCTGCCCAGCTACTTCAGTTCACTGAGTGTGTTATGAGCTACACTCATCCACATCTGGTGTTTGTTATAATTTTCCTTCCAATTTCAGACAACCTTCCTTCCAGCACTTTACCATGGCTCACAAGCTGCAACCCTTCTGAGGTTCACTTTCACAAGCAAACTTCAGGTCTCTTTCACGGTAAAATGCTGTATTTGTTGTAGTATTTATGTATTTCTTAGCTATTTAAGATATATAATATTACATCACTGTTTTCATTAGGTTCCTATATTCTTGTTTGTGTCACTGATGACGTTTTTGTGTGCTGTGCTCCTAACCCTTGTGTTTTTCCCATAAACCATTTAGTTGTTATTGTGTGATTTTACATAACTTGATGATTTTTTGAAACACATGTATGGCGTTATAGGAGAGCTGAGTGCAAATGGAGAGGAGGGGAAGGAAGACTGGTGGAAGGACAAGGTGTAAGAATAAAAACAAAGAACAGGATATGGAGCACAATCCCAATATTTTCTTAATTTCAAGATTTGCCCAAGAAGATTTTCTTTGATCTATAATGATCCAAAAAGAAGAGCATAGTCTGACACCACTAAACTGGGGTCTGGCAGCTAACCAAACCAAAGATTAGTCTGCTCTAAAGATTTAACTTCAATCTACTGCTTCAGAGTAGAAGCGACACAGCTTCCTAAAGCCGGTTTCCCTAACAGAGCATCACCTAAATAAGACTCTCTAGGGAAAGAGTAGGAGAAGGTGCAGAAGAGACCCCACAAGAAGGTCTTCTGCCTCCTCATCTCCACTATTCACATCCTACCGATCCTTCCAGTCCTAGCTTACATCTCACCTTCTCTATACAATCATCTCAGCTTTGCCTTCTCTAACCACTTATGTACATGTTTAGACTAAAATTAGTATAGCAGTTGTTAATTACCTCCTGCCACCCCTTCAGCACACCTGCATACGGATGAACACACACCCATCTGAGACAATGGCTTGTTCCAGCTGTGATTCTCATGACTTTCAGGGATCTCTCCATAGGGGTAGGAGTGTGTGTCTGTGTGTGTGGTGTGTCTCTGGTCCAGTAATTGTTTCATCAGCTAGACTGTGAGCTTAAAGTGGAACACAAGTCATTTCCCCCTCAAAAGCCTGTTAAGAGCAAGGACAGTGCTATGGTGTCTGTGTGTGTGTGTGTGTGTGTGTGTGGTGTATGTGTATGTGTGTGTGTGTGTGTGTGTGTGTGTGTGTGTGTGAGTCCAGAAGATCTTTTGTGTTTTTTGTATGGCAAAAGAGTCGGCCATTAAGTCTGTGTTTAGGAAGAACCAGTGATTTGGGTAAAGAATCTATGCTTTTATTTACCTTGAAAATTATTTATTTTTAGGTGAGTAATTAAATGCATTAGAATTCAATTCAGAACCAATGGACTATAGGAAGGAAACCCTCTGCCTTTCACTCTATATAATAACATGGGGAAACAAAGATCTGACTAACAAATCCTACCAGTTCTGGCTTAAAAATGCAT
>NC_138981.1:23007091-23052091 GCF_964341445.2 Mesoplodon mirus | reverse complement strand
GCTCCTCTCCAAAACGTGTCCTTTTCCATCGGCCTTCCAATTCCACTCCCAGGGCATGTGGGCTAGAACCATGCTTGCTCTAGGTCCAGGGGTTCTCAGCCTCGGCACTACTGATATTTGGGGCTGGATCATTCTTTATTGAGAGGCTGTCCTGTGCACTGTAGGAGGCTTAGCAGCATCCCTGGTCTCTACCCACTAGATGCCAGTATCACCAAACCCCCCCCCCCAAACAAGTTGTGACAACCAAAATATCCCCTGGGAAGCAAAATCGCCCCAGCTGAGAACCACTGCTCTAGTCCAGTGACGACTCCTCATCTCCCCTTTCCTACCTCACTGAGTAGGGAGGGCCAATCACAAAGCTGTGGCCGCCTCTTTCTCCTCTGGTCATTGGAGCATTGCAAGTTTGTACTTCCTTACCTTCTCCACAAGAAGAGAGGCCTATGAAAGGCAGGGTCTATGTCTTCTGGTTTGTGATTTTCCACTTTTCCACTATGGGTGATTAGAAACTCTGTACATAATTTTCAATATTAGGTCATCTCTTGTTTCTTTTAGGTCCACGTTTTAATAATTATTTCTGTAGTTCTAATTAGTTAATATTTATCAGCAAATCATATCACATTCCATGATTTATTACTATGACCCTGTCTCATCACTCCCTCACTTAGTCTGGACTCTTTGGCTAGGGTCATTACATGGAATCTTACACTCTCTCCTGGCCAATTACCAAAACCACATTTAAAAAAAATTATATGAGCCCTCTCCTTAAGCAACTGGCTTCTGGGGGCAGAATGAATACATGCAAGCACATTCTTAAATATGCTGCTTAGAACACCAGATTATTGAAGGAGATGGACCCTATGATTTCACGTTCCAGGGGCCAAAACAGTTATGAAACCATGAGACCATCAGCATCTGATCAGCAACATTGTGGTTGTCCCCTTGGGAGAAACCCCTCGCAGAGAATGATAAGCTAGAAGCAAAGTTAATTAGCAACCGGTAGAACAATCCTCCACAAAGGGTGCTGATTAGAATGGAGCAGCATCCACTTGGAAGAAGGCATCGAGCCACTGGAATAGGCAGAAATGCACTTCAACATTTTAATCGATATTTTGGAGAAGATAAAAGAGGGAAGGCTAATCACAGCATCAGATCTGTAGAAGCCAAAAAGCTGGGTGCACGGCAGAACCAGGATCCAAAATATCCACAATGGGACAGTGATGGGCTGAGCACAGCAAAGGGAGATTTCACAGGGTTCACTGGAAGGTCTCTGCCGCAGAGAGTGCTGGTTGGCCCCCAATACTCAGTCTACTCTTTTTTTTTTTTTTTTTTAGTAACAAAATAAGCTATTATCTCCATGTGACTAATTTCTGGTCCATGAAATGTACGGAGTGTTGGGTGGGAGTTCTGGGAAGGCTGCTTGAAGAACTGACTTGGCTGGGAAGTGCATCCTTTTGACCCTTCAACCTTTTCTCTTGTCTTGTAGCCTGTGATGGCTTGAAGGAGCTTGTGCAGTCACCTTGGACCACACTGTGACCTTGAGGGTGGAAGCCCGGCACTGCTGATGACACTGTTGAGCCATATCTATAGCAATCCACACCTGGCTTTCTGTCACACGATAAAAAAATTCATGTTTCTTAGGTAGTGAATTAAATGTCTATTCTGTTTAAGCCACTGTTACTTTTGGTCTCCATTTTCCTCAGCTCAGTACACTTCTTATCTGTTATGAGTTGAATTATGTCCCTAAAAAGATATGTTGAGGTCCTCACCCCCAGCACCTGTGAATGTGGCCTTATTTGGAAATAAGGTCTTGGCAGAGAAAATCAAGTTAAGGTGAGGTCATACTGGATTACAGTGGGCCCTAATCCAGTATGACTGGTGTCCTTA
Source organism: Mesoplodon mirus (assembly GCF_964341445.2). Lineage (NCBI taxonomy): Eukaryota > Metazoa > Chordata > Mammalia > Artiodactyla > Ziphiidae > Mesoplodon > Mesoplodon mirus. The sequence goes on along the minus strand of NC_138981.1, from coordinate 23,050,207 downwards.
TAAGAAGAACAGAGACACACTGGGAGGAGGCCACGTGACTGTGGTAGCAGAGACTGCAGTGACATATTTACAGGCAAAAGAACGCCAGGGATTACCAGAAGCTAGAAGAGGCAAGGAATGATTTTCCCTTACAGGTTTCAGAGGGAGAGTTCCCTACGGTGCCTGTATATCAGACTTCTAGCTAGCTTCCAGAACCATGAAACAGGAAATTTCTGTTGTTTTAAGCCACTCAGTTTGAGGTACTTCATTACAGCAGCCCTAGGAAACTAATATAGTACTAACGGAGTCTTACATTAGGTAAAAATAAAGCACTTTGGTCTCAGAAAACCTGATAAGGCATGGCTTAGCAATTGTATGTGTCAAGAAATTATTATCTGTTTGAGCATATGAAACACTCAAATTGAATCAATGCTGTGAATATGGATACCAAGAAAGTTAACGCAACCCTCAAAAGACTTCAAAGAAACGTTACTACCTAGAAAAGTTGGCAGTGGCAGGTTTATTCTGCTCCATACTAGTGCTAGTGAGAGCTCACCAAGTGCTGCATGCAACTTTTCTGAAAGCAAAGCACTAAAGAAATGATTGAAGACCTAGGAATACTTGGCCTAGCAGGGGAAAGCTTAGGAAGACAGCTATCTTCAAATACCTAAAAGGTTCTCAGAAAACAGGCAGAGAGTAGGTGCTTACTGAAGGCAAGAACAGAGGAAGGATCAGTCTAGCTTTGTGTAGTACCATTCAACTGAACTAGGACCAACGAGGGAGGCACAGGACACAAATTTAGGCCAAACGTAAGACCTATCTAGCTAATGAAAATAAAATAAACTTTAAAAGTATGTTGAATGAAGCAACCCAAGTGTCCATCAACGGATAAATGGATGAATACATTGTGGTATATCTATTCAACGGACTATTATTTGGCCATAAAAAGGAATGAAGCACTGCCACAGGTTACAACATGGATGAACCTAGAAACAAAGCCAGACACACAATGTCACACACTGTATGGTTCCATTTATATAAAATATCCAATCTAGGTAAATCCATAGAGACAGAAAGCAGATTAGTGGTTTCCAGGGGCTGAAAGAAGGGGAGGAATGGGGCGTGACTGCTTAATAGGTACAGGGTTTTCTTTTGGGAAAATGAAAATGTTTTGGAACTAGATAGAGGTAGTGATCACACAACACTGTGAATGTAGCAATACTAAGTGCCACTGCATTATTCACTTTAAGATGGTTAATTTTGTTGTGTGAATTTCACCTCGATACTTTTTTAAAAAATGAAAAGTAGTATATTGAAAAGGAAGGCTAGCATCTGCTCAGGGTAAGCAAATCTGCATGTAGAATCTAGCAAACTCTGCATCAGAAAACAAGCACAGGAAAATCAGAGCAGAGAACTCCAAAAGGCCCTTCGTGGTAAAAACCCGTCATCTACTGGAGGGTAACCCATGACTAGATACAGATGTTTAAGACTTTCCATCATAGTCCCAAGGTTCTCTTCCTATACAGCTTATGATTACTGCCTTAAGAGACCACAACTATCTTCATGTTTTCAACTTAGGCAGAAACAAGACACTGTCCCACGTAGCCTGGCAACATCTGCACTGTCTCTAACCTACTTTTTGAATCAATAATCCGTCAGCCACAGCCATTTTGAAATTGTAACATACAATGATCACAAGTTCAGTATTTCCCTTCTCCCTTGAAGGCCAGAGTCCTATATGGTACCGACGTTCCGTTACAAAAGATTTTAACAATTTTACAACTGAGGATAATGTGAGAAACACAAGGGGTGTCCCACAGTAGGACTGGAAGTCATTTCAGTGCTTTCCTCACGAGGGGTCTTCAAGAAATTTTCTCGAACAAACTAAACTCCGCCACAGTGCTCCTGCCCCCGACAGCGCCACAAGTAAATGTTTTCTTATCAAGTATGGATTCAAGTATGGCAATGTTAGTGAGGAAAAGTTTAACTTGGTTTGAAATCTTAGTTCTATTAAGGAAAAACCAAAACAAACTAACGCTTTATTTTTGGTGAATTACATAATACAGGATCCCCTGGGGGTTCAGCTCACAGCCATACAGACTTGGCCACCTTAAGAAGTAAAAAACCACATCCTTAAAATAAATATATATTAAAATAATTATTCTCTAACTTGGATAAGTCTTGTCTCTATCATCAGTGTGAAAAAGGGTTCTATTCACTTAGGAACTTACACACATATTGGAGTTTTCATTCCTGTATTTATCTGTACTTCCTATGTGCAGAGGATGCCAGACAGTATATTCCTAATAATCAGCAATTTGTATACTGTTAAATTGCCGTGAACCTGAAAAAACTTAACTGATTTTTTTTTTAAAGGTATCTGAGAAGAGAGACCTGTCTAAAACCCTGAGAACAAAACCGTCCCAGCTTTCTTTCTTGTAACACTGGCACGAGGAGCCAGAAAAAGAGCCAGCTCTCATACCCCAAGTCAATTCTGTAAAGTACTCAAGCCAATTGCAATGCAGGACTAAATGAGAGATTTATCATGTGAGGATGAGACTGGCACAGTGAGAGGCAAGTACTTTACCATCAAACTTGACAACATATTTAAAGTCCCCACTAGTCAAGCATTAGGAAAGTCTGGTGATTTTGTCCATATGGATATTCACAAATGCCTATTTTTGCCCACAGACATCAATTTTATATAATCCATGTAATGCTAAACTATTTTTACAAATAAGGAAATGTCCTGTTCGTTGCTATGTCCCTAGTCCCTAGCAAAGTGCCTAGGATATAGTAGGTGTTTAATAAACTATTATTAAATGAAAGTAACGTATGACTGAGACACAGCAACCCAGAACTTAAGACCCAGTTAAGCATAATCCTGCAAAATAGACCCTATGGAAAACCCTGTGGTAATTACAATGATGCTGTCCATCGCACTACTGATTTTGGAGCTACCTTGGGACTATCTCTAAAAAGATGCAGCTTTTTCCTCCTACTAGGAAAGCCCAGGAACATCGTAAATAGAATTAAGAGATTCCCCACTCATCGCTAGCAACTGAAAATGGACTGCAGAAGAGTGGGCTGAGTCCCACTGTCAAGGTCCCTGTGAGGAATGGCGAGGAGCAGTATCACCAACCAGGATGCTCTGAACCTCCAGTTATTCCAGACGGTCATGTTCTGAGCAGCAACATGGCCTGAGCAGCTAAGCTAGGAAAGCTTTTCCCTGGGAAGAGTAGTTGATAACCTTGGTAAATGCCTGCCTAACATGCTCCCATCTTGAGGACAAGAAAATGAAGGGAAAAAATACTTCAAAATGCATGTGTTCGTTCACTCATTTAAAAAAGGGTCATAAATAATAAAAGATAACCTGATGTATTAAGGCACTACCAGTAACATCATCAGCATTTACTGGAAAGTTACCGATCTACTAGCTGTACACTTCCCTTTCACTTTCTCTCACCAGGAATGGAATCCTAAGACCGGCTGACTTTCTAAGAAGTAATTCAGTTTTCACTGAACTTGACTTGATGAGCTAGACGCTTAAAACGTCTCAAAGGCAGCATTGGTTCATGAAGCAAGGTGATTCCCCTGGAGTCTACAACTGGATTGATGAGTCACACTAAATATATATACTTTTGCTTTCTTTTCGCACCTGCTGATGCAAATCTTAGGATGAGACTGACGTAAAAAGAATTTGCTGTAACAGCTAATTCTCACTTACGTGTTCCATATTTTTAAAAAAATCTACACTCTACTGTGCTAATTATCAAAGATATACTAAATAAGGCAAGGAACATTTTATACCTATCAAATTAGTTAAAAATAAATTAATGATAATGCCCAAATGCTGCAAAGGCAGTGGTAAAACTGGTACTTAAGTTGAGATAATCCATTAAGAAAGTAACGTGGCAACATGAATCATGTCCACATTGTATTTATGCACTTAGATCTGTACTGTCGATAAGAAGTATTTCAAATAATAAATAATTTAAGCAGGAAAACATTCATCACAATTTTCTAGTAAAGGGATAGTGAAATTGCCTAAAATGTCCAATGAGAGGAATGGTTAAATTTGTGTTTAAAAGTTTTGGTACTGAAAATTAACTAGCAACAGAGACAGATGCTCAGAAAAAGACAAACATGATACAAAAGCGTATCTTCATTATGACTGAAACCACATAAAAAATACACATGGATATGCAAAAGAACAAGGGTATACACAACAATGGTGGTAGCCCTTTGTAGTTCTTGACTTCTTGTTAAATTTTGTGAAATGATATATTATCTTAAAATTAAAAACCCATGAGAACTTTAAAATATTTTTCTAAAACTACCCTGTATATCAACCCTTTTCAGTGAAAAGATCTGAAGATAAAATCTGGTTGTAAAACTGGCCTATGAGTTAAAAAATAAGTAAATAACAAGTTCCCTATTCTTACTCTCTTCTCACCCAGATCCTTACAAATCCTTGGACCAGATAAATTTGGAAAGTGGGGCATATTACAGTCCTGTATGGGTGAGGCAGACTTCACATTATCATTTTACAGGTTCTAGGACAATCTACAATAAGTCCTGTTTAACCTCGGCTAGCCCAGAGTTGGCTAGAAGTACTTGATAACAAAACCCTCTTTGCCTGGAAGACCTTCAAACATTCCTCTCCGCACAGTTTGGGAAATGCTGCTTGGGTCCATGATGCTCAGAGGGGAGGCATCTTAATTACCAGTAAGGTGCTTCCAGACTATGTGCTCCCCAGATGGGAGTCACCAACGAGAGACTGCCTTAACCCTCAGGTGTATGTACTAAGGACGAGAAAACGCTTGAGAACTACTCCTCTGTGCTGCTACTTAGAAACAATGGAATCCCATACAAATCAAATAAGCCCTTTATGGTATAGGTTTGGGAGGTTTTCTGGCCCCTACAAAAGGGGTTCTGATCTAGTCCACAGGTAACAGCGGTTTCTACAAAGGAAAGTTCTCTATACTCTGTAATTAAGAAGTGGCAACCAAAGATATGAGTAACCCATATGGGAACTAGTCAGCTTCTCTTTTAGATATAAATATATACTGTTCATGATGTGAAAAATAAAGCATGTATCTTTTTGAAGTCTGGATATTTTCTTAAATACATGTGTGCAGGGCGTCACCACAGGGCATATACCAAATATCGACTTCCCAGAGCTAAGGGAGGAGCAAGCTCCCCCCAACACACACAGACACACACAGACACACACACACACTTTTTGAGCATGATATGACCGTCACCTCTGGTCGAAGTGTAGCTTTCATGCAGACTTGGCAAAGAGGTCCATTTCGGGAGAACTGAAGGGGAAGGTGCCGAGTTCGATTCCGACATGTTGGCTCCTCACAAATCAACCAGCCCTGGAGAGACAAAGGATGCTTCAGTCCTATCACCGCCATCAACTAATACAAATAAAAACCCTATCGTGATCAAGATAGACTCATTGTGATCAAGGTAGACTCATTTCATTCAAACCTTCCTTAGAGATTCTGAAATAGCTCTCTACCCTTCTTTCCTGACGTGTTAATTTGATCTATGCCCCAAACATAAAAGTTAGGAAACTCATAAAGTTAAAAAAAAAAAATCACGAGACATTATTTTCTTTACTGAAAAGAAATCCCCAACCCCACCGAATACATCAAAACCTCCAAATAAAAACTCGTATGATTACATGCAGAATGTAAACTGATGGGTTTACAGGAAATTACAATCTAAATAGGAAAGCAAGGTCTAAAAGCTTTACACAAAGCCTAAAAGCAATTCACTATGGGCTGGCTTTAAGAACCAAGTTGCATGGTACCAACTAAAACAGCACAGAGAAGGGAGGGATTCACATAGGTTCTACCTATCTGAGACATATAACTACTACCATACCAAAAGACCCTGAACTAGAAAAGAGAATCAGTGGTTCTGAGTCATAGGCAACTGTTTGTTCCAATTCCTAGGGCCTATTACCACATTTTCTTGATTTGAGGACACGGTTTTATTCACATTTTAATGTTTCTGAAACTCAGACACCTTTACAAATGACATGTATTTATGTTTCCTCCAAAAAAAGCTGTTAAGAGTGCAGCTCACAATCGATGGTTCCTCAGAATTAAAGACACAAGATACTTTGCTTTAGCCTGTTCTAGGTATGGGGGAGACAGAGGCATTGTGGGGCTGACAGCAGCAGCTGGTAATACATTTTCTTTCTTCTTTTTTTTTTTTTTTGCGGTACGCGGGCCTCTCACTGTTGTGGCCTCTCCCGTTGCGGAGCACAGGCTCCGGACGCGCGGCGCGGGCTCAGCGGCCATGGCTCACGGGCCCAGCCGCTCCGCGGCACGTGGGATCTTCCCGGACCGGGGCACGAACCCGTGTCCCCTGCATCGGCAGGCGGACCCTCAACCACTGCACCACCAGGGAAGCCCCAGGTAATACATTTTAAATGTAGCCTATAAAACTAAACATGAGACTAGTTTTTTCTTGAAGTATCAATTTAGGCACATTAATAAAGGAAACACTAGCATTCAAGGAAACCATGTATGAAAAATGCAGGACTGAACCACCCGTTCATCATTCATTTGGGTTTGTGACACTATTTGCTACCTGAGGCTTTACACACTTGTGAATATCTATCAGTTAATATTCACAACCATAGCTGTAATTCATTCAATTCTTAACAAAAATTTTTAAAAAGCAACCATATAGGTCAATTACCATGTTTTGAGACAATAAAGTATTAAGTACCTATTGAATACAACCCAGAAGTTAAAATTATTTTTTAATTTTTAAAATATAATGGTCAAAAGGTACAGTTCTTTTCAGATGCTTTTGAAACTTGATTCCATCAATTTACCACAACTTCATGACTCACCAGGTGAGCTGCCAACCAGGGAGATGCTAAATTGTCACGTCACCTGTTTCTAAAGCAAACACCCAACTCTATCTCTGACAGAGTTACTAACTAAGTGTCCTTTCAAATCATATAGAAAACAGATAATATAATTTGTCTAGACTTCCTACCGGTTATCGTTAACATTAAAGAGGTCTCTTCTTCTTTGTCACCTCTCTACTCCGGACTTATTTGGGTTTGTTTGTACTTTACTATCTGTTAACCTCCCTTTACAAATGACAACAATAACTAGTGCTATTATGCATGGAAATGAAACATGCTGCTAACTGTGTGAAGGGAACTGGGGCTCAAAAAAATATTAGGAGCCTGTAACTCTTTACGCCTCTTGTTTTAGTTTGATAATTAAGCTTCTGGTCTTGGCGTATTTTAAATAAAACTCTTCTATCGGGGAAAGAGGCCCTAATCATATTCAATATATGCTTTGCTTCCACTCAGTTTTGTCAAGTACATTTGGTTAACCCTTTGTTCCCCCAGCAAATATTGACTGACTGTGCTAAATATACCTTTCAAGGAACATTTGAGCTGTTAAAAATAAATATGCCAGGTCTTTGAAAATATTCCATGATGGCGCAAATCTTACGTTACAAGATCTCACAGTGCATTTTGCCTCTCATGGGTGATAAAAACAAAGCAAAAGAAAATACTAACGTTGTATAAATTCCCTTTGAATTATCACTCACAAGGACAAAATTAAACTTATTTTCATTTCCCATTTGGGAAATAACATGCCGCCCAAAGGTACACTGCCAAGTCAGTTGAAGGAAAAAAAATTTAATAATGTGTAGTTCTTTGGAAATCCAACCTATAAAAATGTTAGGCTTTTAATAAAAAACCCCAGAACCACTCTAAGGATGTCTGCCATCCAAATATGTCATTTTATTATGCAATACCACATGTAAATGCCAAATTGTCATAACCAAGAGTAATACGGTCATTAAGTTTTCCGATGGCTACTTTAACCATGTTTATAAGTAGAGGGTTCAAAAGAGGTGACGCTGGCCTGTCCAATAGCAAAACAAACCTTTACCAAAACATGCAAAACTCTATCACCTGTTGCTTTAGTCTCAGCATCACTAATTCCTTGAACTCACTGTGTATGAAATTGTGTCAAATGCTGATTGGTTCTGATTGCTAAATTATATTTCTGAGGCCTCAATGAAAATGGTTTCTGTCTGCCCATGCTAAAAAGGGATCGATTTCCACTTGTAACTGAGGTGGTTCTTGGTAGCTGCACCTTAAACACAAACTGCTATTCATTTGCGTACATCTGTATTTTTAGAAGGATGCACACACAGAAATCACCCACACCCGGAAACGTGGTGCACAGGAAGCATTCAAAAATATCTTTTGAAGAAAATGAATAAAACAGAAGCCATAAAATAAAAACGCACAGGAGCAGATTTGTGGAAAATAAGGAAAGGGTCTAAAATTCACAGGAGAAAAAAACTTCACAGTAGTTTTCATACTCTTGAATCAAATATATGATGGGTCTTTCTCCCATTTCCAATCAATTACCAAATCTGTCCGCTGGCCTTATAGTCCCATTATCACCAACCTCACTCAAGCCCAGACCTCAAAACTGAACTACTGTGATAGCTCATGCCTGGTTTCCCCGACTCCATGCTCTCCCACATCCAATGCACAGACTTGCCAAGTGTAGCTTCCCAAGGCCTCTCCACTCCCATCCCCCAATGGTATACCTTCCAGAGAGGATAAGAACACGTGCTTTGGTCCCATTCCTCCTTTCTCACCATTCTCTTACGCCAGCTCTTCGCCCCACAGCGTTGGTTTTCTCACTGTTGTCCTCACCACTTTTGCCTATTGCCAACTCCTTGTCTCTGCTCATGCTGTATAACCTCTGCCTAAAATGCCCATTCCTTGAGCATCACTTCTATTCCTCGCCCGTAAAATTTTCCCAGCCCTCAGGAACTTCTCCCTCTAGCCCAGCTGCCACTGAGCACACTCTGCTTTGCACTCTCCTGGAACCATCTTATTTTACCTCCCTAACTGGATGGTCAGGCCCTCAGGGAATGACCCGCTTTGGATCTGGTAGTGTCCCACCCAATAGCAAGCACAAGCATTCACACTCAACCAAGAAAACCGAGCTGAGGTTATGAAAAGGTTATGCACTTGAGTGTGGTCTCTCCCCTCCCATTTATTAATAGGTAATTTTGTATAAAGTTGCCAAACCTCTCTCTAAGCCTCAGTTTCCTCGTCTATAAAACAGGAGGTAATAATGTTTACCCTATTAGAGTTGTTTACCCTATTAGAGTTGTTATAAGAAAGCCCGCACAAATGTTCAGTAAATGTCAAATACTGTTATTATCCTCCATATGCCTCCGGTACTGGGGAATGTCAGTGCTGTACTTACAGCTGACAATGCATTATTCAAAATGCACTATTCTAACCAGGAAAGAGCCTGGTCAGTTTCTGCCTGGTGTTATCCCAAAATGGAGAACTTAGGGATAACCCGTAAGATTAGGTGGAGCTGCTTCTCAATTTGATTGCAAAATAGTACAACTATGCAGAAGTGCTTTATTTTGGGATTCACAGAGATTTTCAAGAGACAACACAACACAGTACTGCAGTGACGTATGATTTAAACTGTAATGGCTCTCCAGGAGTGCGGCGACGGGGTTACAGGGCGAGGTCTGCCAGCATGCATGCTGTTACAGAGTTCATCATATCATCACTATTTTTCTATAATGGCCATTAACTGCTTAACTGCTCCTCTCCCCAAACTATATGCACTTTGAGAATACCAGACACTCTTTTCACCCAAAACCATTTATTATAAATGTTCTGGGGTTCCCGTGCAGTCACATTTTTCTGTCACAGAATTATCCCCCGTGTAAAACGGGTCTTCTTATAGACAGTGCACAGTATGGGCCCACAGCTGCTTTTGAAGAATGACATGTTGTGATTTGGGATTTCCAGAAATATCAAAAAACAAATTGCTTTCTGACCCACATTTGCACCCAAAACTGGGAGAAAATTTTCCTAAGATCTCCAGGGGAAGTTTTAACAGGAACATAATTTTGCTTTTAAAGTTAAATCTTCTATACTGCAGCATGCTGGCATGTCAAAGAGTGATTATCAAGTCTCAGAGAGGTGCCAGGGTAGGAGACGAAAGAGCAAATCAGGAAAGATACACACATAAACTAGCTATCCACCAAAGTTAATACAAAAATATTTTTAACAAAATTATCAAACAAAACAAGTGGAAAGTGCCTCGTCGGTCAATGTAAGAATTTTAAATATTATTAAAATTGATTTTTCAAGTAAGACATCTCTTTAAGTGAACAAGTCACATGTCATTTCATCCAAGTTATTTGAAACTTATTGATCTTATCATCTGTGCAAGGAGCAGACTCTGCCATCAGTTTGCTGAAAAGATAATGGAGCACTCCCAAACTGTTATGATAGGTTAGATGCAAACAGTGGTCCTCATTTAGACACAGAGAAGAGCACTACAAGTGGAAAATTCCAACCTCAGCAATTGTATATTACAGGATAAATTAGCAAGTTGTTCTGCTTTGCCTCGCATCAAATCCAATACCCTAGCCTTGTTATTTTAATTTGCAATCAGAAGCTGAGCATCAGAAGATGCACCTGAGGTACATTAAAGAGCCCCATGCAAGCCATCTTCTGCTATACTGTGAGCAGAGAAAGCCAACAATTACCAGCAATTTTATTTTACCACTGTAGGACAATACTAGAACAGTTAAAATTGTCTCCGTACAAGCAACCAGGGAAAATATACTTGAAATGACTTTATACGGAAAATTACATTTTGGGGGAAAAAAGTTCAATGGAGGACATGTATCTTTCTGTATGGGCAGCTAAAATCTCTCCTAGTATATTCAAGTCTATTCTACAAAATACTCTCCCTATTCATCCAACTCAAAAGCAAGCTACATTCTTAGGCTATAATAGGTCACAACTAAGTACACAGTACCTTGCTTCAGGAATAATTTTGCTTTGTCTGTCAATTGTCAACAAAGCACAAAGAGCTCATGCAACCCAGCCATGTACTGTGGATGATAGAGATCTAACAAAATACAAATAGTAAGAATACAAGATTTCTGAGCCGCCCTGCTTTCACTTTACACAAGGAACTGAAAGCATTTTCCTCTCCACATTCCATTAATCTCTATTGTATTACAAATCTTTTCATGAAAGACTCTTTTTTTTCCCCTATGTGAAGCTACAAGTGACTTGGGGATGTAATATTCCAACCATGATGAATGTCCGACTTTCCAACATGAATGGTTATAAACGGATGTGTCAGTTAAGGCATATAGTCATTTCAACAAGGAAAAAAGAAAGAATCAAATGGAATGAGATGGAAAAATGGCTACTCTGATGCTCACATTAATATTTTAGTGATGAGCCCTCTAAGAAAAATTGTTCATTACTTCCAACACGGCTCCGGCCTCTCAACTTCTCGCTCTTGAAAAAACATCACCTTAGGTATGTACACATACTAACAAATAAACTTCAAAAGTTAAAACTCAAGGCTTACTTTCATCAATATGTACACGGAAAAAAAGGCTGGAAGGAAATACTCTAAAAAGCCATCCGTGGTTATCTCTAGGTAGTTTCTTCTGTTTCTGTATTTTGTAAATTTTCTACAAGTGTATATTGTTTTTTAATCAGAAAACTGTTATGAAATGGGGGGTGGGGGAAGAGACAGTTTTGCCAAGAGTGTTCAATATAAGTGAATTACTAACACATCTGAAAAATATTTTGAGCTTTAACATGTGTTTGGTTGTTTCCAAAATGATTTTTCAGAGAATGGGCTTATGGGAAAAAAAGGCACATAAAAAACATTTTCTTAAAAATTTCTTTTTACTCTCAGAAATTTCAAGAGTAGGTCGATTTAAGCACCTAAGCAGTTTCCAAATAGAAAGTGGCAGGGCATGCATTATTAGTATTACAATCCTATATGAAATTAAGCTACTCACTAAAATGCACACAGCCTTCTATGGAATATGATTTGACCTCCAAGGGTAGGTAATAAATCAGTTTTAAAGAGAGGTGCTTTGTTCCTCAGGCCTCTTCCCCTGTCTTTATTCAGTGTACGAATGGATCAGCTTAGATGTCCAGGGTAGGGATCAAATAAAAAATTCAATCAGGAGGGCATGCCTAGAAACTTATTACTAGCAGAGTTTCTTTTCTTTGCTCAAGTCTAGCTAAAAGTAATTTTTATTGTTCGTTTGTTTCCAGGCTATTTATTGGCATGGTTTAATGTGATATACCTTTGGGTACTGAACAACAAATGTTCAAACTGAACTATCTATGCAGTTGCCTCAAAGGGCATCTTAAAATCAGAATGGACTTCAAACCATCACCAGGCAGTGTTTGTTCATTTAACTTTAATTATTTTCTCCTTGAGAATGGTACTAATGAAACTGAATATCTTTCATGGTTTCGAAGGACCGTCTGAATAGTCTGTAAACAGAACTAAGGGTAGACGAGAGATCTGGCTAAGCCAGGGGGTTGCTAGGTGATGTAGAATGTAAACCCACAAACTTGTTAAGGTTTGCTTTGCTTTCATGCCACTTTCACACACTCTCAAAAGTTTTGAGAATTGATTTTTCAGGTGGCCATTAAAAAAAAAAAGAAGAGACCCCCCCCCCCCGCTCCGAAATACGCCCCCAAACGCTCTGCCAGATTCGGAAGAGTTGAAATCCATCTGACCTTTGGCTGTAACCTGGGAAACTTTTGCTTTTACGTAAATGTAGGATCATGTATTTTATGAATGCCATCACCAAAGAAGCAAATCCACAAAAGTGGATTTCCAAATTTCAAAACGACATGTCTAATCTTTTCTTATTCAACTTGGAATAAAATAAAGATTTCTTTCCAGAAAAAAAAAAAAACTGTGACCACAGCTTAGAGGGATTTGGGGCACAAAACCCACAACCCCATGGCAAATACCTCAGCACAGATTACCGTCGTGACAGACCTCTCGGTTTAGCCCCTGGCGGCTCTCTTCTGGCCTATACACCAGGTCTCACTGCCTGTGAGGCTTCTCCCTGCCGCCCCCTCCCCCAAGCTCCTTTTTAAGTAGCTGATCAGAGATTGTCCAGTAAGAGCACTTTATTAGATCATCAGGCAGAGGGGTTCACAAGTACTGAGAGCAATGGGCTCAAATGCGGCACATCAGTTTTAATAGACCAGGGGCTACTAGTAAACTGCAGATACTGCTGAGAACTTTCCATGCACTGAACTCTTGAAAAAGCACCGTCTCTCCAGCTTAAATGCAGCTGCCTCTTTCAATGCCGCAAATGGGTAAATTTGACAAAAAAGCCACCATTAAGACTACATGAAAGGCTCAAGACAACATCCTTTCAATGCTTTGTACTTCAGTAATCAGATGTACTTACTCACCCCCTCCCCCAAACCCGATCAAGAACTATTTCTGAATGGTAGGAAATAATTCCACTTTGTACATCTTTTAGTTAATCAAGACTTTCTATTCAGCAATTTGACCTTTTGTTCAAAACAGGATTATCAGTTTTTTCGCCAGTTACCAAGGGCGACTCGCATGGTGAACATAATTGCAATAATTTGCAAAACACCATGGCAACCCACATTACAACTAGGTAAATACTGGGCTTTTGTGCTACATTGTTATTTTCAGAGATGCTGAAGTCAAAGAACGAATGACAAATGAACACAAAATTTATATTTGCTTTGTCTCAAAAGAGAAGAAAATTGATAACAAGAATTGGGGGGAAACCGACTACAGCTGTAATTTCTAACTTGATTAATTAGGATGGTAACAGTCCTTAACAGTATATTCAACAAACAGCCCTGACTTCGTCTCTCCACCCACCTCTCTCTATACCACTACCAGTATCCACCCCCATCCCAGACAAATTTTTTCAGCTTGGAGAACAAACATCCCCCATTTGCTCTTTTCTTCAACTTAATGGAATCCTTAATTGCAGAATATTGTTCTCCTGCTCTTCACGGCAATGAAAACGGAGAGAAAGGAGGAGAGTGCCAGGGCAGACAGGGAGCTACAGTCATTTTTTTCCTGCCTCTTTTGGACACCCCAGGCCCAATGATGAGACGGCATTTTTCTGGTATCAGCAGCTGTTGAGTAGCAGACAATAAAGTAAAAACTATTTAGCTTTGCAGAAAAGCCACTTCTTTCCTCTTGGCAATACAAGGTAAGTCTACAAGGCGAGATGAAGTTTCATAATTTAAATGCCAGAACGTAAGATGAGAAAATAATGATATTTAAAAAAAATACATTTTTTCCTGTAAAGAAATTGTTAACTGTGGTTCTATCCAAAAAGCTGTTGAAATGCATGTGTTTGCTATCTGGGGAAGATGTTTGACAATACCACCCATGTGCTGAAAGCCACTTTATACTCAGAGAGCCCAATTCACAAAACAATTTAAAAACAGAAACTCAGTACTCAGAAATTAATACAGAAATCAAAATCATATTCTTTGTAAACATGGTCTGGAAAATAGTATTATCATCCTTTCTGTAATAAATGTGACGATTAGGAAAGTTACATCAGAATTGTTTTACTTAGGTATGAAAGGCAGGTTCTACTTTATAGTAAAGGAGCAGTTTTTTCTAAGAGGCACAAATTCTGCTGTAACGCCTAGCTTTTTGGAAATTATCAAAATGACTTTCCCATGTAAAATGTAATGTTTGGGAATGAGAAAAGAAAAATACACAGAAAGGGTTTACAGAAGTTATACAGCCGAGATAGCGAAAAACAAGAAGCACCAGATGCACTCTCAACACAGCCCAGCCTGCTTTCCTCCATCTGCTTATTACAAGGCAGAGCAAAAGCAGTCTCTCAAATGATCTGCATATACAGTCCTCCTGACTTTTGAAAAATCAAATGAACGTGATACTATAATGGGTCCATTCTTATTTTGTCAGGTCTGAAAACTCCCAGATAGATTTCTAAGATTCAGCTTAGAGAGATCACAATATAACATTCTTCAGAATATGCCTCTGAAATTACAGATACTGTGATTTCTCCTGAGAAGTAAAAATCAAAAGAATGTGACACGTTAACTCCTTCTTAGTCAGTGACAACCTCTTTATACTTGGGAAATATATTTTATTTTCTGGCTTAGTTCATTCTGAATTTACCATACCTAAATTAAGCGCATTCCTACCTAAAGCCCAAATGTTAAGAGGAAATGGATTCTTCAATGCCAAATGATAAAGGGTTCAACAAGCTGTATTTTTTGATCAAATAGACTTGACGACAGATCATAAAGTGGGCCTAAAATCATCATGACACTTGAACTTCTTTAAGAAACCCTTATTTATAAATGAAATATTTTAGAATCTATCTGGAATTCCTTCAATTATAATATTTTACTTAGTATACTTGTTCCCTCCTGTCCCAACCTTTTGTAGCCTCTATGGCTTTTGTGGTTCCCGTGGGTTTTTTCCCTTTTCTCCTCCTTTTTTCCTCAACTGGATAGGATGCTTCTTGACTTCTATTTGTGAATTGCAACATCCAACCCTCTATAAAGCCAATAAATTTCCCAAATCAAGAATGGCAAATACCATACCAAGCAGGTGGACTGCATTCCATCTCCAACTCCATCCCCACAGGCGATATAGGATGAAAACTGGTACTCAGAATGAAACCCACCTGCTATCCCTGCCCTGAATTCTGCTTGCTCTAGAATTCTCAACTCTGGCTGCAGAGTGGAATCACTAGGGGAACATTACAAACAGATTGCTGGGCGCCATCCCAGAGTTTCTGACTCAGTCGGTCTTGGGGGGGTGCCTGGGAATGTGCATCTCTAACAAGCTCCCAGGAGATACTACTGCTGCTGCTGGTCCCAGGACCATGCTTTGGGAACCACCAGTCTGGGGTACAGAATGGGCATCAGGATTTTAAAAAGTTCCCCAAGTGATTCCAATGTGTAGCTTTGGTTGAGATTCACTGTCTGTGTGATTCTCATTCTCTACTGTTCTAAGGGAACTACTGGTTATTATCTTCGGAAGAATGAAGTTTATAAACAGAACTGTATTAAAAAACTCCGCCCTCTCAACTCTTTCTCCTTCAACGTTTACTCTTTCTTTAGATACTATTGATGTGATTCCCTCTTTTACTCTTTCGAAGTTCTCCATGTGCCATTAGAATTCTTAGCAAAGCCTCATACTGGACGTAATTCTATTAGAAGAACTGACCAATTCCTACCTGGTTTATAACATGTATGTAGCTTAGTAACATTCTTCCCTTAAACAAACCAATAAACCCTTACTCTAGCGCTGACAATACAGTCCCTACGATATGAAGTGTGCTTCACTTAGGAACACAGAATTTTAGGAGTGCTGGTGAAAATCGTGTCTCTGAAAGCAAGTGCAGCTCCATTTTTGACTTTGACAAGTAATATGAAATATATTTGAACCCTAAAATTTAAAGTTGGAAGGAACTTTAGAGCTCTAGTCTAATCCTTCACATTCTATCTGAAGAAAATGAGGCCCGTGAAAAAGTAAACTCCTTGTACACTGTCACAGCAATAAGCTGCAGGGCCACCTGGGTCTCTGAACTTCTAGTCCAGTGTTCTTTGCTCTCTGTACCTACTCTGCTTAGTGCATGAGCCAAGAGCCATACATGGTTCCTGAGTACTTGAAACATGGCCAGTCCAAATTGAGCTGTGCTCTAAGTGTAAAGTATACAGCTAATTTCAAAGACTTAGTCCAAAAGAGGCAATATAAAGTATCCAATTGATATTTTAAATATTCATTAGATTGAAATAATTTGAATATAATGGGTTAAGTAAAATCTATTACACTACAACTCTCTCTCCCCTTGTTTTTAAAAATACAAGAAATGTATCATATACACTGTGCTAAATCTTGCTTTTCTCCACTTAAAAGTAGAGGAGGGGCTTCCCTGGTGGCGCAGTGGTTGAGAGTCCGCCCTGCCGATGCAGGGGACGCGGGTTCGTGCCCCTGTCCGGGAGGATCCCACATGCCGCGGAGCGGCTGGGCCCGTGAGCCATGGCCGCTGGGCCTGCGCGTCCAGAGCCTGTGCTCCGCAACGGGAGAGGCCACAACAGTGAGAGGCCCGCGTAATGCAAAAAAAAAAAAAAAAAGTAGAGGAAATTATACCCTCTAAGCATAGATAGACCATCAGTGTTCTTATTAATGGCGGCACAGAATTCTCTCGTATGATTATAATAATTCAATAAACCAGTCCTCTTTTGACCAACAATTAGGTTGTTTTTGGTCTCTTACTATTACCAGTAATGTTGCAAGGAATATTCTTGTACAGTACCTTTGACAACATCTGCAAGTCCTGCATATCTGTAAGGAGAGATACCCAAATTGGAATTGCTGAGTCAAAAGGTATATTCATTTAAAATTTTGAAAGATGTCACCAAGCTGTGGTCCAAATAGGGTGTACCAGTTTCCACACTGACCAACAGTGGATTCGAGCACTCCTTTCCCCGCACCCTTTCCTATTGATAGTGCTACCTACTATCTAACTTTTGGATCTCTGTCATTCAGATAGGTGAAAAATGGTATTCGTTTGGACATCTGAACTTAAGAGTGACCTTGAACATCTCTACCTATGTTTATAAGCCATTTGTATTTCTTCCTCTATGAACTGCTTGTTCCTGTCCTTTACCAACTGATTTTTCTGCTAGGTTGTTGGTCTTTTTCTCCTTGATTTGCAAGACTGCTTTATATGTGAAGGAAATTCGCCCTTTATTTGCTACATGGGCAGCTATATTTTCCCTCGTTCATCATTTCTCTTTTGACTTTATGGGGTGTGTCTGTGTGTGTATATGTAACTTCTGCCCTGCAGAAATTTTAATTTTTTAATTTGTAGTCAAATTTATTGATAGTTTTCCTCTTTGGAGCCTGATTTTTGTGTTGTTTCAAAAAGTCTTCCCAACTCCAAGATTATTAAAAATATCCGTTACTTTTATAGTTTCATCTTCTAAGACGTTTTTGAGGCATTTGGAATTTGTTTTAGTGTAGGGAGCAAGGAAGAAATACAACTGTTTTTTTTTTTTTTTCAAGATTGACTATTCCCTACTGATATGGACCACCTCTTTATGTAATACTAAATGCAACTTTTAGATATATCTCTGCACTTTCTCTATTGGCTCCATCAAAATCAGGAGAGCACCAAAAGACTTTAATTACCCTAAACTCCTAAAATTTTTAATAACTGGCAGGTCATCTTCTTTGTAGGAATTTTCCTGCAATTTTTTTAAATGGAGGAAGCTTTAAATTTATGGATAAACTTAAAAGAGAATGATCCTAAACTGTTGAAGAGTCTTAGCCAAGAATAGGATATACTTTTCCATTTACTCAAGTCTTCTTTTAAGACCTTCATTAGCATTTTAAAGTTTACTTTATATCTATATATATCTCACATTTCTTGTTAACTTTATTACTAGGTATTTAATCTTCTTAGTCATTACTATAAATGGTATTTAGTTCTTCCATTATATTTTCTGATTGTTGTTGGTGTAGATCAAAGCTATGATATTTTAATATTAATTTTTAACTAGTGACTTTATTGATTTTTTTTTTTTTTTTTTGGCCGTGCCACGCGGCTTGGGGGATTCTCAGTTCCCTGACCAGGAACTGAACCTGGGCCTCGGCAGTGAAAGCCTGGAATCCCCACCAGGGAACTCCTCCTAACTTCTTTCTGTCTGTGTTAGATTTCTGGTTGATTTCGTTAGGTTTTCAGGGTTTGCACGGATCTGTAAATAAGGATAATTTACCTCGTCCCCTTCCAATTTGTACTGTTTCTTTTCCTTGTCTAATTACAGTAGCTAATTCTTTGAAAACTTGGTATTTGGCAAAATTGTCTTTGGGCTGCCTCTGGTATCAGATTTCCCAAGAACCTAGGGCTGTGGACCCAAAAACTAAGCCATCAAAGGATCTCTGCAACTGGAAAAAATTATATTAAAATCACTATAGATCTTTGGCTCAGAAGGCCTAAAATGAACTTTGGGGCTGAGTTTAATTTTAACATTTTAAATGTTGACTAAATACTAACATGGTTCCTTTTATATTGGGGGAATTAGTTCTCTTAAAAGCTCCCTTCCCTAATACAGTCTTCTTAACCAATCACTTCTCCTGTCTCTGCCTCTAGCTAGATGGTGTTAAGGTCTGTTCTAGCAAGAGACTCCTCTAATTCTGTGACATAATTTTAAAAAACAAACATGAGGATCCCCATAAGTCTTCATGACTTATCCATAAGTGAGGTTAGGACAATACACACAAATTCCTATCACAGAAAGTATTTCCTCTTAACTAAATCTCACTACGCCACCATTATTAAGTTAGCATTTCATGTTGTTATTGTTTTCTTGCAAACTACTCCTGGCTGAGTAGTAAACCTCAGTGAATATCTAGAGTAGTGGTTCTCAAAGTGGTCCCTGAACCGGCAGCATCAGCATCACTTGGGAACATGTCAGAGAAGCAAATTTTCAGGCCCCACCCTAGATCTAGAATCAGACACTCTTGGGGTGGCATCTAGCAATCTGTGTTTTACTAAGTCCTCAATGGTGTGGCTGTGATAAGTGGGCATGTATTTATACAAATAAGGCTTAATATGTATAAATCATGAGGCTAAATGGCATACTCTATCAAGTTGTAAAACACAGAAGCCAGGCTGAGATAGAGTGCTAGCACGATGGAAGAAAGGGAAAAAAAAATCTATCTATCCTTAAAAAAAATCAGCTGCTAATCCTGACATTTGCCTTCTCAAAGCCCAAAATACTCTATGCCCTTCTGAATACTTAGATTACTAAGGATTTGAATATATATATTCCCAGGGCCTACAATTTCTAAACTGCAAGAAGCATAAAGACAAAACCTCTGAAGAAAATATTGTCCACCTTAGCAGCTGTTTTCGTGTGTTACAGAAACAGGTTCAAAGAAAACTTCTTTAGATTCAGCTCCCCAGCTCTCCTGACCTTGGTCTCTGAATCTTCTAACTAGCCCCTGAATCTGTTTTCATGTCTCACCCATCTGCAGCAAGCCTGACGTGCCTCACATGGATGCTGAGATGATCTTAGGCAGGCCTGTCCATGCACTACTCCACTGCCCTATTTCTGATTCCATTCTGGAGCTTAGGAGATGCTACTGGGAAAAGATTCTCT
Source organism: Mesoplodon mirus (assembly GCF_964341445.2). NCBI lineage: Eukaryota > Metazoa > Chordata > Mammalia > Artiodactyla > Ziphiidae > Mesoplodon > Mesoplodon mirus. Next base: position 23,030,172 of record NC_138981.1, on the reverse strand, counting down.
TCAGCTCTTCATCTGACGTTTCATATAATAAAACTAACGAATTTGACTTTGCTGCATAAGTACAGTCACTGAGTGTTCCTCCAGGAAAGCAGGAAATGGAGCTGGAGTAGGCCATTAATTAACTAAAACCAGAGAAGTCTACCTAATCAACACTCCTTCCCTGGGAACATGCTCAGAAGGCCTTGTATATTAGAAGCCAGCAGAGAGATTGACATTTCCACATGTGGGACTCCGAAGTACCATTGAGGAAGGAAAGCCCTTTGCAACAGAATGGGTTTTTATAAATTTTGTGGAGGAAAGAAGGTCTGAGATACTTCACTAACCAGCCACAAACCAGACACACAGTTACCGATCACACAAAAGCCTCCAGCATCAAGGTAGTCAAATACCTGAGGCATTTTCCATGCCAACATGAAAGGAGGAAGACTCTCAACTCTACTGCTACATTTACTGCATCACAGGAGCAGCAATGATCTCAGAAGGATGTGGGTACAGGTACCTGGAGTGGAGATACAGCCTTTTACGTGTCTGGCAAACTGATTCCCTAAGCAGAAAGGATCTGTCCTTCATCCAGCCCAGCTTCCATCCTGGCTGCCCTCACCAGGAACATCATGACCAAAAGAGTATTTGAAGTGACTTTTAAAGAGAAAACACCCCCCTCTCCCCCAGCCCCAAGAGAGCTGAATTTTTTATACATTTGTATGAATTAAATTTAATATCAAATAATTAAAACGAACACTTCTTAAGGGCAAACAACATGCTGGACCTGTATGTAAAACATCATTTCAATTGTATCTCTGGGGGAATGGATATTTTCATCTGGGAGACCTGGAGAGCAAGACAGCGAGCATGGCTCTAAGTGCTGGAGGCCCAGATATGCCAACATAAAAGATTAAGGGTATTTTGAGGATGGAGGAAAGAAGGGAAGAGGAAGAAGAAAGGGGGACACAAGGGGATCCGCAGGCCAGTCCCTCAGCCCCCAAGGGAGAGGATCCTATCATCCAGCTTTGAACCCCCGGGGTCTGAAGTAATGTGTAACACACTGCAGGAGCTGAAGAAATGTTCTTTCAATTTTAAACTGATGCAATTAAACTTTATGATATCCAGGGCAATTTGGATGGCTGAACACTCTAGCTTCCCTCAGGCTAGGTTGCTGGTGAGAATCCAAAAGCCCTTCCTTTGCAGGAGGCCAATAAAGAAGCCCTGTGGCAAAACAGCAGGAGCCAACTCAAAGCTCTCCCCTCATCTCACTGCAGGCCCCTTTCACCTGGGGAGCCTTTGGGTGTGCCCCGCTTGGATACCGCAGTAACACCTACCCACCCTCTTCCATGGGATGATACATCATGTGGGACCAATGTCTTAAAACTGCCTGAGAACTGCAGACTTGTGAACAAGTGTAATTCCCATGTACATGCATTCACGTACGTATATATGCTGTATATTCATGTATGGATGTATATATTGCACAGCGTTGTGGGCTTTTCTTCTCGAAGGCAGATTTAAAATATTTCATCAGAATGCTGCAAAACCACTGCCTTGTGATGAATTCTTAGGGATCCATTTTACTTGGAAAATGGAAAACAGTGCATCTTCTCTATGTCCTTTTCACAACAGACAACTCACTGATGATTACATTAATTAAATCCGAATAGATAACCAAAAGGTAAGTTTTCTCGGATGATTAAAGATAAATATCAAGTGAAATTACATTTTTCGAAAAATTATGCTTGAAGTTAAAAAAAAATCCCAATAACCTAAATGGGAAAAGGATACAGGTATATGTATAATTGAATCACTCTGCTGTACATCTGAAACTGACACAACATTGCTAATCAACTATACTCCAATAATAAAAAAAAAATTCCCATCATCTACTGGGTGTCACGAGGCTTTTCTGCTGGAAATCAGAGTTTTCAGAGAATTCCAAGTCATTGCGACTCTCCCCTCCTCTCAAGGTTTCTCAAAGTGTACAACTGTGGGAAGTAATGCCACGTCTCAAGTTGTTTATCCCTGGAAGATTTTCAGTTCCATTGTACCATGAGCAGTTTATGAAATATTTGAGAAGTATGTAAGTCCTATCTGAAAGCTCCAAAACAATCCGGAACATCATCTATGCTGACCGAGGAATGAAAATATGAGAACACAACCTTCCACTAAACAACCAAAATGACTCTCCCTGTTTGCCCACGAAGAGAAGCCCAGCATTATTTAACCTTTTCCCTAACGTGGACGACATTAAAAAACACTTCACTTATGAATTTAACAGACTGAAAGTAAGCTTGAACTGGAAATGCCACAGAGAACTGCCATTATGTTCATAATTCAACTTTGTGTTATTCAATACAACCTAAGGCGCAGCTTTTGTAGAGCACAAAATATGAACTGCACATTTCTGAAAGGTCATGGGAACACTAGGAGACAAGAATAAAGTGAATTAGTGAAAATGAATTCAGTGCAGATTTTTGCATTAGAAGTCAAAGTTAATACAGTTATTACAAAAAAGTTACCATCAATCTCTCAGAAACAGTGAGCTGTAACCTTATAACTTACTAAATATTTCATCTAAGAGTTTGGAAATTTCTCTCCACGAGGCATATAAAAGGTTCTCCTTTCCCTCTGTGTGTACAATTTGTTGTTTACCTTAAAAAAGAAATTTCCTGAAAATGCATTTTCTTTCTTTTTAAGAACCCCAGTGACTCAACAGCTAAAAAAGTGGAATCTATGAGACCTAAAAAAGATTTAGGTCGATATTAAATTTTATTTTCATTACCATTAAAATATATTTTTTCAAGGTCACTATACATGTTAATGTAAATTAGTTCTTTAAGAAAAGCATGCATGAATAATTTTTGGATAAAATAAAACCTCATACTTTGTAAACGTTTCACGTATTAAAAAAAATACAGAAAGTCATTTCAAGTAGAAAACTAGCTTACATTCTTTCTGAAGAACAAACACATTAAATTAAAACCTCAAGGCCAAGGAGACATAAAGGAAAGACCAAGTTCTTATAACAGTGTTTGGGAGCCAGGAAGCCATGGTACAAATGAGACTAGAATTTTCTAAGTAACTCTAGGTCAAAAGTATACTCATTCGAAGATTATTTCCAAGCTAAAAACTTCATGAAATAAATAAAAACAAAAACAAAGAGTGTAACACTGTAATTCACAGAAAACTGGAGGATGTCCTGTGCATATTTTAAAAAACCCATTAATTGGAAAGGGGAAAAATGAGTCATTTTGTTGGTAAACCTACTAAAATTTCCAAAAAAAAAAAAAAAAACCAAACTGGATATATGACAGACTTGAGTAAAAATCAGAAATGTCAAAATGATTAAGTACACAAATTTCAAGAAACAAAATCAAAAGTTTATTGAGATATTAACGATATATGAAACCAATATAAAAAAATTTTACTTAAGAGCTCAAAATATTTTATTTTAGCTTCATATTCAAATTGGCTCATAATCTATATTAATACGTTAAATGGAAAAATTATTTTGTCATTAAAGCAGTACTTTTGGGCAAACCTAGTCTATTTTACTAGTCTATTTTAAAATAATTTAAGAAATAAAAAGTATAAAGATAAAAATCTTAATATGCAGTTTGGTAAAGTTCAAGTCAGTCTTTGAACAACACGTTTATCTATCCAGTAAAGCTTGTGTTAATGCGATGTAAGAGTTTGGCAAATTCAACTTTAATGGAGCATAAAAGTGCTTCTGCTTGAAAGTGAGATCATTTTTAAAAATTCAAAGCATGATCACTTTTTTTTCGTAGGAACAGTCTGATACAAGCAGCAAAGCTTAAATAAACTAGAAACATTTCAAATGATCCATAAAGGATTAATAAGCACTGCAGGAAGTCCTATAGGCTCAGCGTATACATTTTCCATCTCTTCCCCCCATGATGGGCATGATATGAAATTCTAAACAGAAGTGAAGTTTCAAAGTCCCTGAATGTTAAAGGGCACTCGTGTTGAGGTGAGAGGTCACAACTTAGGGCTCCCTAATTTGAAATGGATCAAAATTATGATGGTATTAGGACAAGAATCATGCAAATTTGGACATTCAATTAAAAAGGTCTTCTTGCTGAGGGTAATAGCCAGTGGTCAGAAGCAAAACTAAGGCAAAAGGAATAGTGGTAAGCTACAGGCCACTAATATAACAAGAACAAAATGACAGCTATTATTTTGGCAGAGATAATCTATGCTGAAACACAAAACACACACGCACACAATTTCTTTCAATACAATTTTCTTGTCTTCCCACTGACTTCTATGATTACCACAGAATGCAGGGTTCTAAACACATTTCTCAATTGAATCCTCAATCAATAATAGTAAAAACTTCAGATGGAAGATATGGGAAAATGCATTATGGCATTAGTAACTGTTTCCAAAATAGGCTGAACTTATCAATATGCACAGAAGTTGATAAGAAGAAACCTCAGATACCTGAAACATCATATTTTTGTCACCCCAAAGCTCAGTCACGTTGCCTGTGTCCATCAAACCAAATTTTTTATTCTTAGGTTGGGCAATCTTCTTTCCTAATCCTTATAACTACAAATTCTTCAAGAATAAATATACCTCAGAAAAAAAAATTCCCTGCTTTAAATACAAATATAAACAGCTCCCCCAAAGTTACAAAGGCCTATTTTCTATGAAAGATAAAATGCCAAATTTTCCTTACCTATAACCATAACTACAACTTGGCATGGAGTCCTAAATTAAAGTCAGTAAGACCATCATGGCTTTTTTAGTAAGCACCCAGGTTTACTGCTAGAGTAAACACTCAGGGTGAGGCAAAAACAGTTCTTAGTTTTTATACAAACTTTAGAATGTGCATATTTTTCAACCTCTAGTGTTTTAATAGTTCTTTGACAGAATCATAAATTATTCATGCCACCACAATGAGATTTACTTTCTTAAAATGAAATGCAAATAGTAAATGAGAAGCGTGACATTTAACAATACCAATGAATGTAGGGATCAACAAGAGGAAAGCTTAAAAGCAGACAAACAAACTACAAAAAAAGAATGTCTCAAGTAAACAGTCTTATGTGGGAGTACAACTGCCAAACCTTTCATGTGTCAGCCATCTCTCAGGGTACAGAGGGCCCTTACTAAGGCTTTGGCTATTTTATTGGCAATTCACATGACCATTAGCAGTTGAAGCAACAGGACTTCCACAGTGATAAATTCAATCATTTACTGAACATCTATTTTGTTCTTTGAATTTTCTAGTAACTTGATAGAGCAGGATGCAAACTGTCACACTCTTATGTGAAGAAGGCTTTCTGAAAAGAATATATGAACTTTGAATCAGAGGCCCAAGTTAAAATCCCAGCTCTACAATGTATTATCCTTCTAACACTGGCTGAATGTCTGATTACAATATTCAGCTTCCTTATCTGTAAAAGTAGAAAAAAATATCACCTACCTTCACAGGGTTGCTACCAGAATTAAATGATACCACGTATGTAAAAGATGCTTAGCAAAGTGTTAGAGAGCTCAAAAACTACTAGTCTTGGGAGTTCCCTGGCGGTCTAGTGGTTAGGACTCAGCGCTTTCACTGCCGAGGGTCCGGGTTCAATCCCTGGTCAGGGAACTAAGATCCTGCAAGCCGTGGTGTGGCCAAAAAAAAAAAAAAAAACTAGTCTTATTTCTCCCACTATCTAGAAATCTAAAAGCTTATAGGAAACAAAATTATTTGCCAAATGAAACAATGTAACTACAATAGACTGTATGAAAGAAACTGCAGGAGAGAAGTTATACATTTAAAGTTCTCTAGGAACAGAGGAGAAAAAAACCTTCCACAGTTGTAATGTGAAGGAATGCTTTCTGGAACTGAGATGGGTTTGGGTCATGAAGGTTGAGAAGAATTTAAACAGATAGAGATGGCATGTGGGCAAGAACAATCCAGGCAGTTGTGAGAAAACAAGAAGGCCTGTCCGGAGGAATGGGGATTTGATGGTGTCATCGGATGAGAGGGTATGTGGAGAGGGAAGGTTAGATTATATAAGGTCTTAAATGCCAGAACACAGAGTTTGGGTATGATTCTACAGAGATTTAATTAAGCCACTCCAGCACCCATGAGTGTGTGTAAATTGTGCCTGTTATATTCTAGAGTAGATTATAAAAGAGGATAGGATGCTACCTACAGAGCTAAGGTCAAAAAACAGTCCAAATCCCTTTGGCTTACAGACAGAATAATCTAACCCACAAAGGGCACACATGATTAAACAACAGAGGTCCCGAAAAACAAAAAATGCCAGCTGAAAATGTTGAAGAAATGAGACTGAGTCATCAATTACAGAGTTTAAAGAAATTTAACAGAGATATGAGTGATATTTACAAGTACTAAATTGAAAAAAAAAAGCACAGAGGAAGGTGGCTGTATTCATCTGATGTTCAACACGGGTGTGGAGCAGGCAGTAAGGCCTAGAACAGAGGGAAGAACGTTTAGATTAGCCATGGGAAAAAACTTGTGAATGTAGAGCTTGTGGGGATAAGAAGACAGCCCAGCAAGAGACTGCCGCAGTACCATTAATGCAAAATCTTCAAAAGATTTTCAAAGCACAGTGGCAAAAAGATAAGACTTCTCAAGATGCAGTGTTTTCACCTGGGTGACCTGCAGACGACAGGTTAGTTCTACAATTTATGACTTTTGGATTAAAGCTGGGAGAGGGGGGGTGTCCTTCCAGACATGGAGAGCCCTTAATGATAGCACTGCTACAAAACTGCACAGTGATCAAGAGTTACTGAACTAAGAAAAACCTCGGCAAGTACTCCCTCAATTATTTCGGCCCTTGGGCATTCGACGGGAAACTACTCATTGCTATTATTCTTTTTCCAACATTCATTTTATAGAATATCAAGACAGAGTCAAATGTTGACTTACTATGGTAAATAGAGGGGGAAAAAAGCCTGCTTTGATTTCCTTCCCTTTATTACCACCTTGGTTTTGTGTTTTAGAATGTCGATTACGTTTGAAAAGAGGGTGGAGGATGGCGGGGCATGCTCATCCCTTCAATGAAGACAAAAGACAGCAGCTATTTCATTCTGCTGTGAGAGTGTTGCCCCCCACCCCCCTGAATTCTCTCACCATCCTATTAAACTGTGATTTTCAACAGGGTCCTGAAAAACATATTATATTTTACTCGTTTTTCTAAAAGAATTAGAAGGCAATTATAGGCAAAGGATAAAAATAGGGCAAAAATGTTTTTGTGTTTTTAGACCAGCCAAAATTTTCAGAGTTTAAAGTGACTAGAAAGGCAAACTGTTAGGTATTCAGAAGGAAAATGTGAATGTTTTCCCAAAGGCATTATTAACAATTAATAATCATTACACTGGTGCCTTGTTTACCTGACCTTGTGTAAATTCAGCAGCCTGGTAATTAGACCCATATTTTGCACATTTGTATATTTCCATGCATAGATTTGACTCATTCATTCGTCCATTAAAATTTGCTTGACAGACGTAGATGAATAATCAAGCTACAATTTGTATTTACTGGATTATAGAAAATTGCCCAAGCCGTTAAGTTCAAGGAAAGCGCATTCTTGCCTCTCTCTTGTGACTGATGTAAAAGCGATTTCCCATCAGAGGATTGCCCCAAAGCTCTCAGAAGAAATGGTACTGCTTTTGCAGTCTAGGGCCTTTAACAGTTATCTTCTTTAGTGAACGTAGAGACTTTTTAAAGATTAACAGAACGAAGAAAATACCCCTGTGCAAGTAAGTTTATTATCATTTAGCTCATTACACTGTAATTTTACATTAAAAAGTGATGTTCTGATCAACCTTCCACATACAAAGTAAATAATAATGCACCTTTATTCTGCAAAGATTGTATAGGCAGTGGAAGTTTTGAAGAGGAGAAACAGGACAACTTTTGCGGAGATAGGTTTATGACAAACACTCCTCCCTCCCCGTAGAAAACAAACGTCAACAACAAAACCTGAGCAAACCTCTTGCTAACTAGCAATCAATGAGAAACAAAGGAACTCTAAGATTTCATTATTAATGTATTTTCATGCAAAGAAGCAGAACATATCTTAGCGCTAACTGCTCCCTAAATTCTGATGTTCGGTACTAGCCAAACACGCCGTCATGTGGAACTGTATCTTACACAACGGTAGTTATTTTGCTTTTGCAGTCACTAATCAAACCAACGCTAATACACGTTTTCTGGTCTAAGGTACAGTACTTCTTTTACACTGCTGAAGATACAATTTTGCTGTCTTAAATCCATCTCTTCAAACTGCTTATTTTGATTGTCTACTTTAGAAGAAAAGGAGTGATTCCTGATTTCTAAAAAAAAGTGTGTGTATATACAACCAGCATTATGAGATTTTTTAAAAACTCTTAGATCATAAACCTAATTTTATAAACGTATACATGAAGACGCAACTATACATTTTGTATAATCTTTACAACGGACATTTAGCTCCACAGCTGACAAAGCTTATAACCTGCTTTCACAAACATTATATTAACGTTTCTGCAGCTCAAAATTTGGCTTGAAGCACATTTTCTGGATTGGCAACAGAGAGACACCCTAAGGGCTTTACTTACAAATTTAACAAAGAAAACGGTTCCCCGAACTTCCGAAACATATATCTGATTCTTTCTTTTTTACCATTACCAAAACCTAGTTTGTTTCCTCCTAACATTCCATCTTTTCTTTTTATAAAACAGATGTCTTGATGGATATCAGACATTAACTTCTGTGGTGATGGCCTGAAATCACCTAAAAGATCACCAAAGAACCAGGTAAAGCATTAGTTTAGAAAACTGAGTTGTTCTTACAATCCACATGTTATATACAGAGAAAGGGGAATTTAGATGCTTCTAGTGTGTGTGATTTCACATAAAACTGTCTGCTGAGTCCATGGCATTGTAATAGGCATTTCAGGGGTCTCGTGTCAAGAAGACATGGTCCTGGCAGTTTAATATGATAAAACAACATTGATTTTAAAGCCAAACACAAAAGCTATTTGCCTGACTCTTGGCTTCAATGGAAACAACGAGGCGATGGACGTCCAGAGGATTTTGAATGGGAGGTGGCGGGTACTGCTGCCCTAGGAGTCTGACGCTGCTCAGACAGAGCTGCTACCCAGTGTGTGCCTTGGGTGATTCTCTTCTTTTTGGTTTATTATCTGTTTTGTTGGTTGTCTTTTGGAAGGTTCCAATTGTTGCAAATCGCACTGCACTCTACTTGCTTAAGAAAAAAAAGGGAGGAGAGTAGCAAAAACAAGTACAGCTGTTCTATGAACTGCTAGCGATGGTCTGACAAAAAAAGTCATCTGAACTCGTGTCCATTCCCTTGTTCTAGCTTATTCCCACAGAGTTGCTTTTACTACCAACTTCAGAATGGAAATGATATACTGCATCACTGTTGTCTAAAAATATTTAATTCTATATCACAAATTCAAGTTATCTGTTAAACTTGGATATGATGAGCTTTTCTGAGGCCCCCTACAGAAGTCTAGATTTCACATCCTATTATCAGCCACTTTCTCACCTCTCCTGATTTTCTCTAATGTGTCACCAGCACCACTGAGCATATGATGACCAATAAATAGAACAACTCTCCAACAGGAGGCAAAAGCCAACTGGGCCCCATTACTCTTCTGCAAGAGCGCATTTGTGTATGCCAGGGCTAAGGAAGAGCACACAAAAACGAGACAAACACCCAAGCACACACATGGCGCTAAGGGCTTCTCAAAGCTGGATGTCTGGGTATTTAGCTATGCTGTTAACAGGAAAAAGCTATGACTGCCAGTGTTAAGAGAGCTTACGCCAACAGGAGTTTCAAAACCAGCCCTGCCACTAACAAGCCAGTTTCCTGGTCATGGTCTGGGGGACAGGTAGGAGTGTTATTAGATAAAAGAAAAGATCAAAACCACATCTTTGTAACACACACACACACACACACACACACAGAGAGAACTTCTTAAGAGTCCTAAGGTGACTGAAATTTACACTGTGAGAGAGACTGAAGCTGACATTCCAGAAAATACTGTCCACTGAGTGTGGAGTCATTAATAATAAAAAATAGGAATTAATTGTCTATTCCATTAAATACCACCCATAGCCTTTCTGAAGGTTCTAAAAATCACTCCCGCACTCAAATAAACAAGTCCTGTGTCTGTCATGTCCCTGGAGCTCTGTTCTACTCCGGGGACATGAAGCAAAATAAGGCACTCAACAGTGCAGCCTGCATTCACCAGGAGCTTGCCGTCTGTGCAGGAGAGAGCTGCTTGCTGATAGATGCCGTCCCACGTTGTGTTCAGGGGTTATGGACACACAGGAGAGAGGACATTCTGCCTGTAGAGTTGAGGAAGGAAAGCTTTCCAGAGACTGTGCCGCTGAAGGTGTAAGGAGAATTTCGCAAGTTGGGGCCACGTTAGTGCGGGCAGGGGATTCCAGGCAGAGAAGATGGCAGGAGTGAAGGCAGGGAGGGAGAAAAGCACGTGGGAACTTTGAGGAATACCAAGCCCCCCCCCACCCCCCCGGGCAGCGTGCAGATAACCTACGGTGGGCAGCGAGGATGGAGAAGAAGGTGGCAAGACTAGCTTGGGGACTAATGCCACGCTAAGGAATTTGAATTTCAAACTGTAAGAAATGAGAACCCTCTGAAGGTTTTTAAACTGCAAGGTAACATCATTAACCCTATTTTGGGAAGGTAATCCTGTGAACAGTGTGGACAGTGGACTGATAAGGGAATAGGCCAAGACAGGAAGATCAATTAGAAAGCTAAGATGGTACTTCCCTGGTGGCACAGTGGTTAAGAATCTGCCTGCCAATGCAAGGGACACAGGTTCGATCCCTGATCCGGGAAGAACCCACACGCAGCTGAGCAACTAAGCCCGTGCGCCACAACTACTGAGCCCGCGCTCTAGAGCCCACGAGCCACAACTACTGAGCCCGCGTGCCCAGAGCCCGTGCTCCACAACGAGAAGCCACCACAATGAGAAGCCTGCGCACCGCAACAAAGAGTAGCCCCCGCTCGCCACAACTAGAGAAAGCCCGTGCACAGCAACAAAGATCCAACGCAGCCAAAAAAAAGGAAAAAAACGAAAAAAGAAAGCTAAGAGGACCAAGAAGCGAATTAAATCTGTGGGAATGGAGGAAAAGGCAATGTGACAGTAAGAGAAATACAAACACCATGACATCCAACATGGGCAACTTGAGGGCTTCTATCATCCTAGGTGAGGACATGCTGGAGGGTATTGCTCTATGTACCTCACAAGATTACTGTGAGGAACACATTAGGAAAGGTTGTGAAAATGCTGTGAAAATTGCAATGCACTGTGTAATATACAATGTATATTACCATAATAGAATCCTCTCCTTTTCAAATCACTTGTCTCTTTCTTTAAGGGACATTTAATACTTCTGGTAGGTGAGATCATGAAAAAACTGTTTAGGGAGGAAGGTCCTGACAGCCCTAAAGACAGGGAGCTAAGTAAACCAGTTTACAAGAAAAAGCCCCAAACATTTCAAAAGATGGACAGTCTATTTTCATTCGAATTGCTGCATACTGAGGGGGTTGCAGAATCCCATTCCTATTATCTGATTCCTGTGAGGAACACTGGGAAATGCAGCCTAGGGATTGTCCCATTTATTTTATTGTAATTTTATTTTTTTAAATAAGAACTGTATATATTTAAGGTGCTCAACATGATGACTTGATATACACAGTGAGATGATTACGAAAGTCAAGCTACTTAACATTATCTTCTCCTCACATAGTTACTACTACTTCTTTTTTTTCTTTTTTTGTGATGAGAGCACCTGAAACCTACTCTCAGAAAATTTCCAGTCTTCAATATGGTATTATTAACTATAGCTGTCGTACTGTACACATTAGATCTCTAGACTTATTCATCCTATGTAACTGCAACTTTGTACCCTTTGACCAACATCTCCCCTGGCCATGCTGATTTTTGGACCCTGCTCATAGAGTGCTAGGCCTAGGCAAAACTATGCACTTCCTACAGAGGGGAGGGTGAAGCTACTCAGAAAGAGACTATGGTGAGTCATAGTCAAGATTGAGAGGGTGGTGACAAGACTGCAGATCTCAGAACCACTTTAAAATGTTGTAAAGAACACAATTCCTTGGCATATGCAGGATCAGATGATGTCATGAAATCATTATACAGGAGGTCTCCTAGAAGAGATACAGGGAAGATGACATTTCTATACACAAATATTCCTCAGCCTAAGTTTATACAATCATATCCACACCAGAGAAGAGACAAGGCTGAGCAATGCTAATTATCTGCCATTTGTCAAGTGTCAGCGATATACCTGAAGACTTAACAAGGATGGCAAATTCTCACCAAAAATGTGGAAATATTAAAGATGCTATGGGGGCTTCCCTGGTGGCAAGTAGTTAAGAATCCGCCTGCCAATGCAGGGGACATGGGTTCGAGCCCTGGTCCGGGAAGATCCCACATGCCGCGGAGCAACTAAGCCTGTACGTCACAACTACTGAGCCTGCGCTCTAGAGCCCGCGAGCCACAACTACTGAAGCCCGTGCACCCAGAGCCCATGCTCTGCAACAAGAGAAGCCACAGCAATGAGAAGTCCGCGCACTACAATGAAGAGTAGCTCCCGCTCGCCGCAACTAGAGAAAGCCCGCGCATAGCAATGAAGACCCAACAGAGCCAAAAAAACCCCATAGTATTAAAGGTGCTCTGGGCTGTTTACTTTCATATAATTAATTTTGGTCACATTAGAACTCATTTTGTTTTAGAAATTTAATTCCCTTCTCATTTTTTTTAGGAAAATTTGATTTATCAAATGTATGATTTTATTGAAAAATGAGGAAAAAGTGAAAGCAATTTAAAATAAAATTACATTTAAAAGTAATTCTATATGCCAAGTTTAAAAGCTTAACAATTAGTTTATAAATATATACCATAATATATTGAATATTGATTATAACACAAGCAATTGCAAGCATTTTGTTGTTGGCACCGCGCTCCATTGGAAGAGCCCATTAATAATCTTCTACCATTCACCTGAAATGCAAATTAACGAGCTTTCCATAAAACAATTTGTGTGGCTCTTCCCCCTTCTCCTTTTTAAGTACATATTTAACTTGATACACGTGTGAAAGCATATATACCTTTTATTCTCATAACTTCATATATAGAACTATATAAACATATAGAAATCATATATATAATAATCATAGAGGTCATATATAGAAATCACATTTAAAATACTTAGTGGTCCTCATATATTACATTAGAATTCATCAACATGTGTTTTTTGAAAAGTTTAGTAATCACAGGGGGAATTTTTAAAAACACTAGGGCCCTTGCTTACCCTCAGAAATTCTAACCTAATGTTCCAGGGTGGGCTGACCCATTAGACACTCTTTTTAAAACCCACCCAGGTGGGCTTCCCTGGTGGCACAGTTGTTACGAATCCGCCTGCCAATGTAGGGGACACGGGTTCAAGCCCTGGCCCGGGAAGATCCCACATACCACAGAGCAACTAAGCCCGTGCACCACAACTACTGAGCCCGCGCTCTAGAGCCTCTGAGCCACAATTACTGAAGCCCGTGCGCCTAGAGCCCACGCTCCACCACAAGAGAAGCCACCGCAATGAGAAGCCTGCGCACCGCAACAAAGAGCAGCCCCACTCACTGCAACTAGAGAAAGCCCGCGCACAGCAACGAAGACCCAATGCAGCCAAAAATAAAATAAATAATAATAAAAAATAAAAAAAAGAAAGACCTGGTTCAGATAAACCTTTAAACACACACACACACACACACACAACAAAACAAAACAAAACACAAAAACCCCTCCAGGTGATTGTAATGTGCAGCCAAGGTTGAGATCCACTGTCTGCTTGATACAGAGACAGGCATATGATAAAAAAGAAATGCTGTGGTGAAAAAAATTTTTAATGCAGCATTCGTAGAACGTTCCATCTGTCTCAAAATGTTCCTTTGGTTTGCAGTATGAAATTTTAGAATCTTAAAATGGCTGGGGCAACATCAATATTTCTAGGATGCAAGGACTTAATTCTCAAATAGGACTTGAGTCTATACTATCCTTATTTACTGGTAAGGACCATATTAAAATGCACTGTTTTATTTTTCCTTTCTCTTTTAAGCAGCTTCACTATTTTGATAAAAACAATCCCTATTATGAAATATTCAAAGAGAGAAAAGCAATATGGAAAAAATAAAATTCACCTAAACTTTTCACCACTCAGATATGGTTTCTGACCTATGGTAAAATCCTTCTAGAAATTTCTTTAAGCATACACACATACAAAAATTTTACATAAGTGACACTACACTACATAAGCTGGTGTTTTTTAAAAACTCAACACTATTATGTGGCCAAATATTTGGTCCAATAAATACAGATTTGTAAAATAAATGTTAAAGGCTGCATATTAACTATGTATTTATGCAGGTTATTTTTAATGTTTCATGGGTCCTCAGTGTTCTTTTGAGAACCAACTGATTCACCTGTAATTCTCTTAACTACAGAAATGTCAAAAAAAATTTCTATAGCTGCAATGCTACATACTAGGGAGTAGAATTGGAAGCCAAAATTAAAAAAGCAAAAAAACGAACAAACAAAAACTTTCCCCAAATGAACTCCTTTGGGTATAAATCTAAAACAACACGTATAGGACTTTTATACTGAAAACTACAAAATGCTAATGAAAAAATAAGAAGACCTAAATAAGTGAAGAGACATTCCATGTTCACAGACTGGAAGACTCAACATAGTAAACATGTCAACTGTCCTCAAAGAGGACTTCCCTGGTGGAGCTTGGTTAAGAATCTGCCTGCCAATACAGGGGACGTGGGTTCGAGCCCTGGTCTGGGAAGATCCCACATTGCTGCGGAGCAATTAGCCCGTGCGTCACAACTACCGAAGCCCACGTGCCTAGAGCCCGTGCCCTGCAACAAGAGAAGCCACCGTGAATAGAAGCCCGTGCACCACAATGAAAGAGTAGCCCCCACTCACCGCAACTAGAGAAAGCCTGTGCACAGCAACAAAGACCCAACGCAGCCAAATAATAATAAAAAGATTTTTAAAACTGTCCTCAAAGTAACATATACATTTAATATAATTCCAACAGAAATCCCAGCAAGACTTTTTTTGCTGATAGACAAGCTGACTCAAATTTATATGGAAAGGCAAAAGAACTAGAATAGCTAAAACATTCTATTAAAAAATATAATGGAGGAATCACACTACCTAAGACTTACTATAAAGCTACAGTAATCCAGACTGTGACGTTGGCAAAGGGCTAAACACAGAGATCAATGAAAGAGAACAGAGGGTCCAGAAACAGACCCACACAAGTATGCTCAAATGGTTTTTGACAAGGGTACAGAAGCAATTCAAAGGTGTAAGAACAGTCTTTTCAGTAAGTGGTGTTAGGACAAATGGACTTACGTAGACCCTCCCCCCACAAAAAAATGAACCTTGTCCTAAACCTCATACCTTACACAAAAATTAACTGAAGGGCTTCCCTGGTGGCGCAGTGGTTGAGAGTCCGCCTGCTGATGCAGGGCACACTGGTTCGTGCCCCAGTCCGGGAAGATCCCACATGCCGCGGACTGGCTGGGCCCCTGAGCCATGGCCGCTGAGCCTGCGCGTCGGGAGCCTGTGCTCCGCAACGGGAGAGGCCACAACAGTGAGAGGCCCGTGTACCACCAAAATAAATAAATAAATAAATAACTGAAGATGGATCATAGATCTAGACATAAAATTTGAATTCTTAGACTTAGACCAAAAGCAAGATCTATAAAATAAAAAAAATTTTAAGTTTGTTCTGTGAAACACAGCATTAAGAGAATAAAAGTACAAGCTACAGAATGGGAGGAAATATTTGCAAATCACATATCCAACAAAGGACCTGTATCTAGAATATGTAAGGACTCAAAGCTCAACAGTAAGAAAATAATGCAAATTTTAAAATGGGGGAAAATTTGGACACTTCACCAAAAATGATATAAGGATGGCAAATATAAATACACTAACCATCAGGGAAATGCAAGTTAAAACCATGATGAGATACTGCCCACACCTATTAGAATGCCTAAAATAAAAAACACCAATGATACCAAGAGCTTATGAGGATGCCCAGAAACTAGAACTCTCATATGCTGCTAGTGGTAATGAAAAATGGTGCTGTTACTCTGAAAAATAGTTCGGCAATGTCTTTAAAAGAGTAAAAATACACTTAACATATGAGCCAGCAATTCTACTCCTGGCTATTTAACCTATAAGAATGAAAAGTTATGCTCACACAAAATCCTATACACGAATGTTTATATAAGCTGACTTCATTATTGCTAAAAACTGGCCAAACACTTTCCAGTGGGTAACTGGATCAAAGAAACTGATACATCCATACACTGGAATAATATTCTGTAATAAAAGGAACAACCTACATGAAGGAAGACAGTCCCAAAGGCTGTGTACTAGGTGATTCCATTTCTATGACATTCTTGGAAAGACAGTAATAAAGTGAGGAGAACAGATTCATTACTGATCCATCCATGACAGACAGAGTTAGTGGTGGGAAGGAACATGTGATTATAAAGAGATAGCAAGAGAAGTTTTTTGGGGCGATATAACTATTCTGTATCCTGAATGTGGTGGTAGTTATATAAATCTATACATGTGCTAGAATTTGTAAAACAGCAAACTGCTATAGACAGGGGTAGGTTAAAATGGATGCACATTTGAATATAGGAAAATTAAGTCTTCCTTTTAAGTGGCTCAATATCTAGGTTTCATTTCTAGGAAGCTGGAGTAGGGGATATAATTACTTGAGTGCTGGACCCACTGCTCATGCTGCTGGGGTTCTGTCTTCATGACCCATTGAATGAAAGTAACTGAGTTGAAGATACGACCTAATTTTCTTTCTCAAATCCTCAGATCTAAAATTTCTCTGCTGATGAAGTTCCAACGGATATTTTAGAATTGTTCTTCTGTGTTGTTTGTGGGGGAGTTGTCCTTAGAATTTAATTTTATATTCACAGATCAAGCACCTACCCACTCCTAGCTAAGCAAAGAAACACATATATTACAAAGTTTCATTCTGTACATCTCTGAGAACGGCGGTAGCATATTCCGTAAGGAGGTGAGGGGTGGGTCCCAGATGGAAGATAATGCCATGGATGGAACACATGACACTTCACAAGCAAAAGTGGTAGGACTCAGCATATGATGTGAGGTTAGTCTTTTGAATGAACTTATTTTAAAAGTGCAACTGAGGACTTCCCTGGTGGCCCAGTGGTTAAGGATTCGCCTGCCAATGCAGGGGACACGGGTTCAAGCCCTGGTCCGAGAAGATTCCACATGTTGTGGAGCAACTAAGCCTGTGTTCCACAACTACTGAGCCCGCGCGCCTAGAGCCTTTGCTCCGCGGCAAGAGAAGCCACCGCAATGAGAATCCTGCACACTGCAACAAAGAGTAGGCCCTGCTCACTGTAACTAGACAAAGCCTGCACACAGCAGTGAAGACCCAATGCAGCCAAAAATAAATAAATAAATAAATAAATGATTTTTTTTTTTTTTTAAGTGCAACTGAAAGAAGTAGCACAAGGGAATTGTGGACAGGGGGTGTGGGTGATAGATGTGTTTTGTATCTTGATTGGGGTAACAGTAACATGACTCTCATGCATTTGTAAACACTCACAGAACTGTACACCAGAGAGTGAACTGTACACCAGAGAGTGAACTGTACTGTATATAAATTTCAAAATGTAATCAGCACCATCCCCCGTAAAAGTAATATACGCTCGGGCTTCCCTGGTGGCGCAGTGGTTGAGAGTCCGCCTGCCGATGCAGGGGACACGGGTTCGTGCCCCGGTCCGGGATGATCCCACATGCCGCGGAGCGGCTGGGCCCGTGAGCCATGGCCGCTGAGCCTGCGCGTCCGGAGCCTGTGCTCCGCAACGGGAGAGGCCACAACAGTGAGAGGCCCGTGTACCGCAAAAAAAAAAAAAAAAAAGTAATATACACTCATTGTCAAATATTTGGAAAACAGAAATACAATGTTATATACCATTCAAGATACTGGATGTTAATGTACCAGAGTACAAAAGGTTTATTGATATGGTTTCAGATTCCACGTTGGAAATAACCTTTAAGAAACTACCATGCTACAAGGTTTGGTGTAGTGACAAAAAAGAATACCCACTATTAATGGAAAAGGCTATTAAAATACTCCTATCTTTTCCAGCTTCATACCTGTGTGAAGCCAAATTTTCTTCATATACTTCCACCAAAACAACACAACAACATATCACAATAGATTGGATGCAGAAGCAGATATGAGAATCCAGCTGTTTTTGAAGCCAGACATCAAAGAGATTTGCAAAAATTTAAAACAATACCACCATTCTTACTAAATTATTTTGCTTTGTAAGATAGGTAGTTATTTTTCATTAAAATATTTTGTCATATAATAGGCTTATTGTTACTTATAAGTGGGTTAATAGTTTGTAGATGTCTCAGTTTTAATTTATAATTTAGTAAATATGAATAAATATAGGTCATGAAGAACCTAGGGGCAGGACGGGAATAAAGACGCAGACTTACCAGATAATGGACTTGAGGACACGGGGAGAGGGAAGGGTAAGCTGGGACAAAGTGAGAGAGTGGCATGGACATATATACAGTACCAAACGTAAAATAGATAGCTAGTGGGAAGCAGCCGCATAGCACCGGGAGATCAGCTCGGTGCTCTGTGACCACCTAGAGGCGTGGGATAGGGAGGGTGGGAGGGAGACACATGAGGGAGGAGATATGGGGATATATGTATATATATAGCTGATTCACTCTGTTATAAAGCAGAAACTGACACACCATTGTAAAGCAATTATACTCCAATATACATGTTAAAATAAATAAATAAATAAAATCCACATAAGCAGAAACTCTTCCATTCTCAGTAAATTTAGGAGTGTGCAGGGTCCCACAGAATGAAAGGTTTGAGAACCACTGTGCTATATAACATTGTATACACTCATCAGCATGAGAAGCCATTATGCTGTGAAAATTTAATCAGGCCTTTCTTTTCTTTTTAATTAATTAATTAATTAATTAACTTTTGGGCTGTGCTGAGTCTTTGTTGCTGTGCACGGGCTTTCTCTAGTTGCCGCAAGCGGGGGCTACGCTTTGTTGTGGTGCGCGGGTTTCTCAATGTCATGGCTTCTCTTGTTTCAGAGCACCACGGGCTCTAGAGCGCAGGCTCAGTAGTTGTGGCTCGTGGGCTCTAGAGCGCAGGCTCAGTAGTTGTGGGGCATGGGCTTAGTTGCTCCGCGGCATGTGGGATCTTCCCGGACCAGGGATCGAACCCGTGTCCCCTGCATTGGCAGGCAGATTCTTAACCACTGCGCCACCAGGGAAGCCCTAATCAGGTCTTTCTTGGTACTAGACTAGTCTCCTTTGGTCTTTCTTTGCGGATCAGTTCCTGAAAGGAGTGGCTCTTGAGCGTGACTAGATGAAAAGCTGCAGTTGAAAGAAATTATCCTCAAAAGATTATCTGTGACTTCATCCACATGGTTTCTATATCTTTAGTATACATATAGACATAAATCCCGGGCAGTTTGGGTTTTTTCCTGACATGATTCTTAAACATTCTTTGCTGGTAGATGGAGACTGAAGGCTGGCTACACGGCTCCTGAGAGCCGAGCTAGCAAATCACCTAGGTTCCCAGCAACAGGAAGAGCTTCTCCAACAGCCAAGGAGCCTGAGCACCTTGCAACGTGAATGAGGCTGGGGATCTTTCAGGAAACAAGCTGCATAATGTACGTCACAAAACTCTAACAGAAGAGTTATCATATGCTGGAACATGGTAGAAACCAAAAATATTTCTGAGGGAGTACCAAGGGTCAAATGAGTTTTGAACCAGGAAAGTTATACACTGCTTTTCAAAACCCAGCTAAGACCAACACATCGTAGGTGTTGGTATGAGCATATGGTAAAGCCATACCTGACGCACACCAAGCCCAAAACAAACCAACACCCACCAATTAGAAAATACTGGTGCTCTAATTTTCATTCGAAGTATTTGGAATCCAGGCTTTGAGAATTTTTCTACGGTACCATGGAAAGGCAGCTGAACTAAGTCCCTCTTGAACAGAAATATAGTTATTCCATTTAACATGAGAGTAAGCTAGACAGAACAATCTGGAAATTCGTATCTGTAACTATCTGCAAAGGGCCGATTTCCACGTGTGAACCATAACGTATACTTTCTAAGCAAGCCAAGTTTGAGAGACACGCATTGCCTGGGGCGCTCCCCTCCCCTCTCTCGTTTTACCTGTGCAGCAGAGAACGGGAGAGCTCCGTTTTGCTCCTTGAAGTCAAGAAGGTCAACGGTGTGAGAATCTCACTTTTGAAAGGTTAAATGAAATTTGTTCTGGTTCAGTGTCTTACTCTTCTACAAGACAGTACACCTCTAGATGACTGGAGTTAGACCTGAAGTTGAATTTTTCCTGAAGACCCAAGGTTAGAGAAATCAATCTGAAAAAGGAATTCTACCGTTTCGGCACAAGCAGTTTTCTGTTTTTACCCACTTGTTTTCAGATATTTGACAACTCCTATGGCATTTCCTGAGCATTTCAAAAAACCTCCAATTTTCCCTTCAGAGGAGGCGAACCGTATCAGAAGCCACCGAAACCCCAGGCACCCCTTCAGTGGCCGCGCTGGTCCTTGGCTGGGCAGCTGTAATCAGCTTTCTGGACTCATGTCCCTGCCAGCCCTGTGGCCTGGCTTAGCTTGTGAGGCTCACGCCAGGGCTCTGGAGGCATCCTACTGAAAGAGGGACTGCAGTGAGGATGGCGGGCAACTTGTTACTCATCAACGGCTGTCTTACCATATGTGATGAGCAGAATTCTGGACTAGGGTCCCCAAGGATGGTCACAGTCCTGATGCTGCTGCTACTTGTAACCCGGGAGTCACTTGATAGCACCAGTCTCTCAGAATAGCATGACTCGTTCAATAACTTTTTACTGAGCGACGACCAGGTTAGGTACGAAACTGGGTGCTGGGCCTTGGAGGACTTAAGAACCTAGTGTCCTTTCCTTGCTTTTAGCCACTTCCTCAAGCTGCCCTTATCAGTGTCCCTTCCTAAAGCTGACTCTGGGGCCACATTCACCAACACTGAAAAGGAAACTCCCATGCTGGCCAAGTGCAGGGAGGGCCAGGAGCAAGGACAGCGCGGAGTGGTATCGTTCTGACTTGGGGGGGCGGTGGGGAGAGCGGCGAGACAATGGAAGCTTCTAGATGGACGCCTTGGCAAGACGGGGCAGCGAGGCCCCAGCCTAAGGCTGAATCTCAGGGCAGGAGTGGGCGGGGGCGGAGCACGTGGAGGAACCCGACCGAGCCACGGCATCCACTGTTACCTCAGAACAGAATAATGAACGTTAACAGCGAGTGCTCTTGACGCACTAAGCACTGGAGATGCATCATCCCATGTAGTCTTTCTTATGACCTGATGTGCCAGGTACTATCACTATCGTTGTCTTATAAGCTACGAAACGGTGGCTTCGAGAAGTTACTAAACCGCTAGATGACTAGAAAAGAACTCTGACCAGGTGTTCGAGTACAAAACCTCACAGTCTATCGCGAGGCTAGCAGGGGCTGCTCTGAAAACTGATATAAGCAAGTGCTAAACTAAGTTTTCCGAACAGGAGGAAAGAACAGGCAAGGGCAGTGGCTACGACAGCCTCCACCTCTGACAAAAAGCTCTCAGACGAGGAAAATATGCACATGCGGGGAATGACATGGGCAAGAGACAGGCTATGGCCCGAGCTCAGACCCTGCAGAAATATCTGAGGTCAGTGTTCCCTGTGGCCAGGGCACCTGAGAATTTGGTGTGGGTTCCCTCCTAGTTCCTCAAGATCACGCTCTAGTTCTGCACCTCCCCAAATAGGGTCCATGCCATAAGGTTAAGATTAAACAAAATAAAAGATAAAGAGGTGTTGTGATAAACATAGAGAGTACAAGGAATGTTGGTTATTCTATGAAGGTTAAAAGTCAGGTGGCATATAAGGCTGTACCTGATCCAATTTGCTTATTGGAACTCCTTTTTTGTTTTTTTTTTTTTTTAAAACAGTTCAAGTTTAATTTGTTGATATATGGTTTGTGGTCTATACTTAGACAAACACTAAGTTCTGTAACATACTGGAACTCCTTTATAACAACTAATATTCATACCATGTTAACGCCGTTTGTGTAGAACACGTAGCTGGCACGTTTTAGGGGACTAGATTTGACCTGTTATTCCCTTAGATTTGTACAATAATACATTTACTTATAATAAGATTCTACTTCTTAGTTTTTCTGTAGAACACACCATGGTGTTGCAGTAAAATGTTATACCCGACTGAAAATCAGCTTGGTGGATATTCATACTTAAGAAAAAACAGCCATTCGCTAATGAAAACACACCAATCCTCCATCAATGAGCCCTGATATTAGAATACCGCATTAAAAAAAAGCAACTGGTGTCCGTGGTGTTCACTTATGTTAAACTTCCCTATCAAGTGGTGTGGAGCAAAAAGAAATACTAATTCTTTTGTCTTAACAAGATTTAAGATGAGTTCTATGGATTCCTAAAGAAATGATCCTTCTTCAAGCACCGCTGGGCGGCATGGATTGCACTGCCTGGGATGCTGAATGGGTGGGATGGATAGCTACTGCTTTTTTGCATACCTTTTGTACCACTTATAATTATGCTGTTAACAGTTTTTACAAAAAAGAAACCCAATTTATTCTTTTTAAATGTTCTAAATATAAATGCAGAGGCAAGGAGATAAACAATAATTCCACTGGTGCTTAGAGTTTAAACTATTTGAACTAATGTACCTGTGAGAGTACTGCATATTGCAACCTACAACCTAAAAACTATCAGCCCACATCACCACAGGTAAGAAATGAGAAATTTTGAGGGTTATTGAAGACCGAATATTTGCAGTTGAACAAGACAGAGTTACTGAACATCATTGCATGGCTCTAAAACCCTCAGATCCGCCAGCACAAGACAGCTGTCATGAAGTACTGTTACAT